>NC_047672.1:23667858-23967858 GCF_011762505.2 Arvicanthis niloticus
ACTACCCAAGAAATTTAACAAATTATATAACTTTGTGAGCCTTGGTTCCTTCTACTATAAAATGAGAATTAAAAATAATGTTAGTAATTTCTATGCCCACAAACTCTCAACAATTAGGTTGCATAAACAAGACCCATATGATAACCACAGCAGTCAATATGCCACATGAATGGGGGAAACTTTAGAAAGCAACACCCCAGATAAAGAGCTACAGACAGCAAATGGCCCCTGTGAAAGGGAGAAGCAGTTTTCTCCAGGGACATGCCCCCTGATCCTTTATCTATCCCAAATGGTTAATCCTAAATGCATGTATATATGAATACCACTGGCAGACTCAGTAGGGTGTGTGTGTGTGTGTGTGTGTGTGTGTGTGTGTGTGTGTGTGTTATGTGATGTGTATGTGCAACAATAATTTAAAAAGTTATAAATCAAAGGAGGAGTGAAATGACACAGGAGTAGTTGGAGTGGGGAGAGGGAAGAGTAGAAATTATGTAAATATAGTATTCTCATATGAAATTCTAAAAAAAATAAAAATAAGAATATCAACCACATATGGTTATTATTATCAAGAAATTAATAAGTATATATGGAGATTTAAGACAAGTACCTGGTGTCAAATTTGGCTGTTATTGAGTGGAAACTTTAAAAAACAACTTTTTTTTAGATATAGCCTCACTCTGTAGCCCATGTTGGCTTCAAACTCACTATGTAGCCCCAGGTTGGCCTTAAACTCGCTGCAATTCTCCAGCCTCAGCCTCCCAAGGGTTGGACCTACAGGAAGGAATCACTGTGCCTTCTTCATGGATTCAAGTGTATGTGTGTTTGTGTGTGTGTGTGTGTGTGTGTATGTAACTGGGGAAGAAGTGAAAATACGTATAAATTTTGTTAACTGATGCTAGAAAAATTAATAAAATACCAGATATGACCCTCAACTAAAACCCAACATTTTCAAGAAACAGAAAGTTTCCTAAACTGTGAGGTAACACTCTGACATTTACCCCCAAGTGACCATGTAATTATCCTCATCTGAAATATAGCTTGCTCTTTTCGGAAGTTCTAAGCTCTACGCAGAGCTGTCCAACAGAACGTTCTCTGGTGGTAAGAGCCCTCACCACAGTCCGCACAGCTCCAAACAACAGCCCCGTGTGTCTACTGGGTATCCGTAGTGCAGCCAAGGAAATGAAAAGTTTTAATTTCACCTACCTGCGGTTCTCTTATACGCAGTTAGGCGCCTATGCTAATGCGGCTCTGGGAATTTTGATAAACAAGCTCCCGGATTTGGTCCTTGCCTGTATTCTGGCTCCTGCTTTGTTCCTCCCCTCGCCTCAGAAATCAGCTCTCACAGAGCCAACCGCGCTCTCTCTCTCACGCCTCCACAGCTCTGCCAATTCCAGCCCCTTTTTCTGAAACGTCCTTCCTTACCCACACTCCACCAGAACCTTGTTCAGATTTCATTTGGTGGGGAATTCATTTCTAGCCCCCATCCCCATCCCAGCCTCCACGGAAAGGAGCTACGATCACCTCCTCCGTGTTCTTCTGGATCTATTTCCGTGGCCGCTCTGCCATTCAGTAGTTGTGATGTATTCTCTGTGGCACTAGCCATCTACATGAACTTTGAGGACCAGGCCTTACTCATTGCGTGAATCTTAGTACTGTGAGCCAAGTCATCATATAATACGAATGTTTATGCTAAGTATTTTCTGATTACAACATTAAATTTTAAATATGCACAATGTTCCATTAAAATAAATTTCAAAGTACAACCACTTCATGACCATAAAAACTCCTGGGACCCAAGCCTATTATAAAGCAAATTTTAAAACAATAAAAGTTCTTGATCAGTTAAAGGCTGGGCATGGTGGCTTCTAGTACTTCAGAGGCAAAGGCAGGCAGATGTCTATAAGTTTGAAACTAGCCTGGTCTACATAGTGCGTTCCAGTCAAGGGTACACTGTGAGACCTCATCTCAAAATTAAAAACAAATAAAAAATAAATATCAACTAAATATCTGCTTCTTTCAATAAATGTAACACTTCATAAATGTAGCACTTCAGTACAAGCTGAAGAAATAATATGTTCCCTGAAATAAGCCTTACCTGGAGCTACCTGGATATCCCTTCAGTTTGGTCTTGCTATTGATCTGCCCCCAGCACCCCGTGTTGACTTTTCTGAAAGACCAGGATGAGGATGAGGTTTAGAAGCAAGAGGGCATAAGTTAAGACTCGTGTTGACAAAATCATATGGGAATTTGGAGTAATCAATCCTTGCTATACCCCATACTCAATCTGACCTCTGAGAAAAGAATAATTAAAATCTTATCTAATGTGGAAAATAATGACTTTGGATGATGTGTGTCTGCTCAGCAGCATATGTTACCCAAAATGAATTGGGTGTCTCCCTTAATTGCACAAAAAAGAAAAAAAAATTCCTTTTTTTTTTTTTGGTGTCTAATTTAGCATCTGTTACAATATTAACCTGGACTCATAGTCACAGTAGTTTGTTTTTTTCTTAATCATGATTTCCCAATTAATCTGTTATTCCCATATCCACACAAGTGTTTCCATAACTATAACTGGCTCTTAATAGATACATTAATAATCCTGATTTTTATGAGGTCTTTCCCAAGAACCTCTGGTGAACGTGCGTTACAAACGTGCATCTTGCTTGCCTCCTGGGAACTTGCAGCTCACTAATGAAACAAGTGTCATTGCCAGAAACACACACTGGTGTGCACAGCGCAGCATGGGAGCATCAACAAGAATGGATTCCGGAGAAAAACACGAATCTAAGGTACTTCATCTTCGTGTCTGGTGGAGGCTGGTTTCCGCTCTTTCATTCACTTGGTGGTTTTGTTTTCTTTCAAAAGCACAAGCAACACTTTTCATGCAAGGACTGAGTTAAGAGGTGGCAGAACCCTTTAGGGCAGTGCTTCTTAACCTTCCTAGGACTGTGACCCTTTAATACAGCTCCTCATGCTGCGCTGACCCCCAACTAGAAAATTATTTTGTTGCTAGTTCATACCTGTGACTCTGCTAGTGTTATGGATCAAAATGTAAATATCTGATATGCAGAATATCTGATATGCAACCCCAAGGGGAGCTATGACCCACAGGTTGAGAACCCCTGCTTTACAGCAGTAAGATCATTAAGATACAACTCACATTTTTCCATAAAAATTTAAATAGACTTTAAATAACTTTTTCTCCAGTTTCCTTTTCCTTTGCCCAAAATATTCCCCATGACTGTAATAGAAGCTAGTCAAAAAAAAAAAAAAAAAAAAAAAAAAAAAAAAAAAAAAGATAAAGGTCTAAGTTCTTTGGGATCCTGATGAATAATATGAGATAAGTTTATTTCCTTAAGCTTTCCTAAATTTAAATTGAGAAGTATCTATTTTAACTTCTATATAAAATCCACCCATCTGGGACAAATGCTGGTTAATTCTAGAAATTGCTTTCTATGTGTTATTAGAATTGCCTCTAAATTCTATTACTATAACATGTGCTTGTTTCCAACTTGTGTCTGCTGCTGCTGGGAAAGGGAAGATCTGGTTTTCAAAGATGGTGTTATGAGGTTAAAAAATGAAGATGGTGACCTTAGGTCTCTCGGGATTTGTAAACCCAGCATGCCATCTATCTCAATAATGCCTAACAAGAATGCCAAAAGGACAGAAACAGCCATGGTGAGTGAGTGCTTGCAGCTGACAGTGATTGCTGTATTTGAGGTGACGGGGAACAGCATTTCCATTAGTTCAAGTGAAATACAATGCCCTGCCAACTCTGGGTATCAGTGTATTCAATCCCCCTGCTGTGCGTGTCCATTTTCTGTTGCTGCAATTAAAAATCAGTCGATATAAAGTCAAAATGTTGTTCATTCTTCCCTATTCCTTCCCCTGTCACTATGTTTCCAGCTTCACCGGAAGAACGTGTCACTATGGTAACCAGTCCCTCTGCTGCACAGACCAAGTCAACCTCTCCAGTCAGATTGCCAAGCAGACAAGATGGAATCAGAGGCCTGAATGGAGACACCAGAAGCTACAAATCCCATGGCCTTCTTTTTCTAAGCCGGGTAAACCCATGCCAGACATAGAAAACCTGTCTTGTTCTGAAAGGTTCAAGGAAGGAAATTTAAGAATGTCCTTCAACAAATCTCATCAGAGCTCACCAGTCATTATTAGCAGTTCTTCCCATCATTTCCATTTTAAAGAAATGAGAAAACAGATTAAAAATAACACTGAAAGTCTATCTAAAAACGTTCACAAATTCCCCTTGTGAAAAAAAAAATAATTCTTCCTCCTCTTGTTTTCCTGCCTCTCAGCCAAGCCCCATAACCCTATACATTTTTGCAAAGTTGTGGAGTTGCACCTAGGTTGAGCCACACTAATAAAAAGCCTCATCCTGAAGCAGGGGGATGCCTGTCAGCACCAATATGTCCATGCTTAAAACTGGAATCCCCTGGTCATTCCCACAAAGCTATGCAACAAATGCCAAGATAGACACTCCACTTGCTCTTTCTCTTTTGCACCGCTCTTCCTTTCTTCCTAACTGTGAAATGGCCTCCTGAACCATTCCCGCTAACCATTCTTACATAGTTGGTTGTCAGTGCTGGTGTGTGTGTGTGTGTTTTCAAATTAATAGTTTTCTTCTGAACAACCTCAACAGTTTTGTAAATCAAAGTACATCGGTTCTTTCAGATATCATTTTAAAACATCAGTAAACTTCATGGCGATATGAGACATTAAGAGTTGTCTAATGTCTTGGCTTCAAAGCACATTTGCAAATATTAGCACAGTTGTCAACCACTCACTAGTTGAAGAGAGTGACACATAAGGAGGTCTAAAATCTACACATCTTCCCAGAGTGCAGCCATCACAGAAGGGAATGCAGCCCCTCCTCAGAAGACATTAAAGCATATCACATCAAACAGTATTTCAGTAGGCTGACGAGACAGGTTGGTTTCTAGCATATAAATCATACAGGATTTACAAATTGCATCACACAAGCAGACTTTTCAATGCATGTGATCACGTTCAAATATCGAGTGTTATTAGCAAATTTTTGCTTGTTTTCTGTTTTATTTACCTTGAGTGTTTTATATAGATCTGAAAATGGTAATTTTTTCCCTTCTGATATACCCACTTTTGTGTTACTTTTTTGTGCTTATTAGACTGCTGGCATTCACTGCTCACTGTCACTCTGTCAGACACTGCTCCAGAAGAAGAAATAAAGGACTGTAATGGAATGCTGCTTGATACCTGCTCTGGGCTCCTATAAGGTAGAGGCTGAAATGTATTGGTGTTTATATGACCAATCGCTACACCATGACTTCTGCAGTGCCTTACTAACTAAATGTTTCTGGCGTGCACAGTGTCTCCTGCAGGAGACATCCCCCATCCCCAGTTTCCTTTGATCGATCAGTTCAACATCTAAACAGAGATTAAAATTTGCAGCCGGTTACCCCCGACACACCTAGGGTTTCCTCTAGAAACACAACATTGGAGATTCCCTTCCTTCACAGAGGCTGATGAAGCATTATCCTGGATTTAAAAAAACAAAAACAACAACAAAAAAAAAAAAACCCAAAACCCTAGCCCAGGAGAGTGCATTCAAATCTGGACCCATAAGAGCAAGACAGCAGGTGAGCCAAACGAGTGAAGCCTTTATAATCTATTACAGCTATGGAGAGGCAAGTTCTGCCCACGCCAAGGCTCAGCCAGGCCTGGCTAACTGGACCGCTCAGAAACTGAGAGATGCCATAGCCTGTGGCCACCAGGAGAGGCAAGGGGCTGCAGGGCCTACCTAGAGGCGCCTGGCTCTCTGCAGCGCCACGCCTCGCGCCTCGAGCTTACCTTTCCGTATGAGGGCGGCGATCTCCGGGTCGAAGCCCTGCCGGTGGCACTTCCTCCAGAGGCCCATGTTGGTGGAGTTGTACTGCCGGCTGCACTCATCCGCGGGGCTCATGGCGAACAGCTGCCGGCGATTCCGGGCCCGGAGGAGTTTGCCCTCCCAGCGGTCCAGGCGCGAGCGGCTAGCGCGCAGAGGCAAGTTGTTGTTGTTGTTGTAAATGAAGCCGGGGTCGACCCGGCGGGTGTTGAAGGCCTTGCACCTGTCCCTGTGCTTCCTGGCGTCCGTCTCGTACCAGTGGTCGGAGCATATGGCCACAGCCAGCATGCCGAGGGCGCAGAGCGCTAGCGAAAGCCCCGTATAGAGCAGTAACCTTCCGGCAGCCATGCCTCCGCTTGGCCGCTACACCATGGGCATGATCCGCCGCAGCCTCGCCTTCCCTCCGCGCGCCCGGAACAAAGCGGCGGGCGGCCGAGCTGGGGGTGGGGACGGGAGGGGATCTGCGCCGCGGCGCCCCCCTCGGCCCCCACCTGCGGGTACGCGGCCGGGGGACTGCGGGAGTAGAGGCGGGCAGCCTAAAAAGTTCTGATCCGGAGAGGCTCCCGCAGGGTCCTGAGCATCCTCCGGGCAGGTGCAGCCTCCTCTGGCGGTGGCGAACTCAACAGGGCCACTTCCCACCGTTCAGGGGGCAACAGTCCTAACCCTCCGTCCGCCTCTGCACACCACCCAGCAATCGCAAACTAAAAACCAAGTGCTCTTGACCACGGCGGGGCTTGCTAGGGTTTCTCTGTGCAGCGTGCTGACCGAAGTGACTGTCCTGGCTTCTGGGAATGATAGGGAGGGGGATCTGAGGACGCGACACTTTGCAGAAGGACGGATCACGCTCGCGGCCGGTTGCCCGGAGTGCAGCCTGGATCTCTTTCTCTGGGACTCTCCTCCCCTTTTCGGTCTGCAGCCGAAGGCCAGGGATGCGTGCCTAGACTCTTCTTTTCCGCGTCGGGTCTTTTCAAAGCCTGGGTCCTCTGATCACTAGTAGGTCCTTGACTCCTGCCGACCCACCGGTGCTCTCAGAAGCGAGCTGCCCGCAGACGCACGGTCTCTACCAGCCTTTGCCCGCGAGCTCCCGGATGGCCTGCCTCTGGCCTCGCCATTCAGACAGCCCCGCTTTTGGACAGCGGGGACACCCGGGCAGCGTTACGCGACTATTCAGGGCCCGAGGTTTGCAGAGACTGGGCGGCAGCTGACGGGCGTTAGGGGCGGACTGTACAGAGGAGGGCGCACCCGAAGCGCTCGGAGCTCCTTCAACACCATGGACAGGTCGCTCTGAGGTGGCTAGCTACCGGCCCTGCCGCCGGCCTCCCGGTGCCATGCAGCTCTCTCCAGCGCCTTCTTCTTCCTAGAGTGTGTGCACTCGGCCCTCTCCAATATCCCTTCTGCTCCACTTCACCTGGAGATGCCCAGGTGCCGAGCAAATGCTGCGGGCACCAAGAAAACCCGGAGCCCGGCTGCTCGAAGCAACCCGCCCCCTTCGCCACCTGAGCCCAAGCACTCCAGCACCGCTTGCTCTAACCAACTGGGGTCAGCCGCTCTCAGATTGCACCATTTTCTTCTCAGCCCACCCGGGTGCGGAGACCAGGGATCCTTCGGCCTCCCGTGGAGGATCCTGTCCCGGCCTCAGCGTCCCGCGATCCGGCTCCCTGCACTGGGGTGAATGGGGCGGGGGGGTGGAGGGGCGGGGGGAGCCTGGGTGCCTCGGCTTCACCTCCCTACCTCCTGGAGCTGCAGAGGCTTCCGGGCCTCTCAGACTCAGCCGACGCCCGCGAGGAGCGAGAGCCCAGGCTGCGCCCCAGGGGCTCCAGAAATCGCATTGCCCGGGTGTGGGAGCCCGAGAAAGCCGCTGTCACTCGCTCGGCCTCCAGGCGCTGCAGCCTTGGCTAAAACCCACAGTCGAGAACACGGAGCGCGCAGCCAAAAGCTAGTGATGTCATCCGTGCAACGTGAGCCTCATCTCTTATTTTTCTAGCCTTCTTAAAGTTAAACTACACCATTTCCCAGGCACGAAATGTCTGAGCCTTGTTCTTTGGCTAGGCAAGTCAATGGTGTCTAGGTCGGTATGGGCTCCATCACATCCGTATTTATGCACATATACATATATGTAGCATGTTTACATGTATGTATTATTATAAATTTCGGGTTGGTGCCTACATCTCCCATTTCTCTTTTGACCGTGGAAAATTCCCTTAAATTCGCTACAGTTCTTTAAAGAAGGAAATGCTTAGAGAACCGTCTTTAACCATCGCTGAGTGAACCCCTGCACCACGATTTCCGCCACTAGTGTCTCCTATTCGTTTGATCTTTCTTTTTCCCATAGAAAGCTATAAGCACTACCTTGCTAGCTACTGGCGTTTCCACCTGGAGCTGAACAGAGAGCAGCCGTGAGCCAGCGCCCCGACACCCCAACACCACACACACACACACACACACACACACACACACACACACACACACCTGCCCTTACTCTTCAGCAAGAAAAGAGGACAACTGACTGATTCGTTCAAGAATCACTGTGGGGTGGAGAGGGCAGTTGGTTTTGGAGGACAGGAAGAGTTAAAGGCAACCTCGGAGTAGGTTTGTCATGATCGGCTAGATTTAGCCTCTGCAGGGTCTCTTTGAGGTGGGACCGGACTCCAGACCTTGAAGAGATGGGCCCCGGCTAGAGGATCCATCCCCACCCTACCCCGCCCCCTGCTTCTCTCACGTGAGACAGAGCCGCAAAGCTGGGAGCCTCCCATCTAGCTCCACATACTAGGGGTTTCATTCTAAAGCTCACCCTTCGTTTTCACCCTCTCTCCAAAGTCGAGGTCCCCCATTGCGGGGATAAAGAGCTGCCCAGGGGAAAAGAGAGTGCCCTGGGGGCCCGGCTTTGCATAGCAGGACTTGTGAGTCAAAACGAAAGCACCTCCACCATATTCTTTTTGTCTTTTTTTTTTTTCTCCCTGCATTTTGAAAATCGCGAACAAGGCGTTTCAGTGCCATCTAGTGGGGGAGGGGCGTGCCTTGTTTTTCAGCCTGGAATTCTGTAAGGGGATTTACTTCATGAAGAGAAGTCGTTAAGATAGCTGTTTGGCTCTTGGATGATGCTTGGCTGGTCTAGAAGTTGCAGGCACCTGCTAGTCCACATCATCCTCAGAGTTCCCTGAGATGCCCTGATAGAACTGAGCGACTTTGGTCAGGGTGTCTTCTCATCTTTTCTCATCAATTCTCCCATTTGTGTCCTTGAAAACAGTGATACATTTGGAATACATGCAAACACTACTAAAGCTATTTGTTCCCCTCAGGCCGAGTGGGAGTGCTTTTCAACTAGTAGCGTACCTGCATATGACAATAGGAAGGAAACTGAGCCTACAAGGTCAATGGGAAGTCAAAGCAAGATTAGCTCTACAGTTTGGGTCTCTTAGTTCCCTCTCAGGTCTTTGGAGATCCAGCTCAGGATCTATGGCGGTGCTCAGCCACAAAAGCACGCGTGCTCCTCTTTCAGCACCCCTCCCCCACCACCCACCCACCGCCCACTCTTGCTCCCCTCTTGCACCACTTTGTAACTTTTTCCATGGCCGTTGGCCTACTTTGAAAGATTTGCCTTGGCTACTGTCCCGTGGTCCTTGGTGCTGTTTTAGGCCCAGCTTAGGAAGGAACCTATGTGGGGTACTACCCCCGACCGCTTTCCTGGATATCACTAGTTGTCCTAGGTGAAAACACAAAAATCCTACAGAAGACGTTTGTTGGTTGGTAGGTACCCTCCTTTTAAGTGTGATTGTTTTGAGCAGCCATATATCGGTTGGAGATGATGCTGACGCTTACGAAGCTGATCGTCTAGACAGCATAACTTCTTATTTGTTGTTGGTGTTAGAGTCGTCTTAGTTGTTATCTTTGTGTGTGTGCTCTGCTGGGAAGCAGACTGTTGTGCAGTCTAGGCAGGTATTCTACGCACCCTGCCTTGGTCAGTGTTCCACTGCTGTTGCAAGAGACACCATGACCAAAGCCACTCTTAATAAGAGAAAGTTAATTAGGACCTGCTTAAGAGTTTCAAAGATTTAGTGCATTATCACAATAGGGAGCATGGCTGCATGAGGACAGACATTTGCTGGAGAAGTAGCTGAAAACTCTACATTTGGATCCATAAGCAGCAGGAAGACAGAGCCATTGGACTGGCTTGGGCTTTTGAAACCTCAAAGCCCAACACTAATGACACACTTCCGTGTACTCCTACCAAGCCACACATCCTAACCTTCTCAAGTTGTGCCACTCACTAACGACTAAGCATTCAAATCTATGAATCTATGGGGTCGTTCTTATTCAAACCATCACATCCAAAGTCATACACACACACACACACAAACCTTTTTTCTATTTTACTTTTTGAGACAATCTGTTACTAAATTGCCTGGGCTAGTCTTGAACTTACAGTCTTCCTGCCATAACCTTCCAGGTGGTGGGATTACAGGTATGGGCTGGCAACCACACCCCAACTATGATCTACTTTTTTAAACTGCAGGATCTAGCCTCAACTTCCTCTACCCTGTTAACTACAACATCACTCTCTTTGTGTGTTTCTTCCTGCTCATACTAACACTGTCCTGAAGTCAAAAGTAAAAAAAAAAAAAAAAAAAAACAGAAGTGACTCCAGAGTCAAACACAAAATGATGTGTGACTCTTGAGAAAGTGTCTCAGAAAGTGAATGACTCCTGACACACACACCTGACACGATAGAAAAGTCAAATCTCTGGGCAAGCTGCCTGCCTCATTACTGGATGGTCCCGCTGGTTAAACAGTTCTTTATACTGGGTCATACACTAGATATTCCAGACATTGGCTCTTAATTTTTTGCCTTCAGGAGACCCAGGGATGGTATTTAATCCAGCCTCCTACATAGACATCCTTCTCATATTTGATATCAGCCATTGCAAAGACATTTACTTGTTCTCCATAGAGAGGGAGCTCACGCGGTACCCATTTCCCATTCTTTCCCTGTGCTTCAGCCAATGGTCAGGTACACCTATGAAGGAACTCTGGCATTCTGTCACGGTTTTACCTGAGCAATGTAGAATCCTACTGCGCCCTCATTTCTCCTTGCAGGAGCCCAGGAGTCATCTTCCTCTCGTGTTCTTATGCTCTTACAAACTGACTTCCAGTTTGTAATATTCACAGTTTTTAAATTAAGAAGTCTGTTTACTCAGACACACACCATTGACTGAAGCAGTGTTCCTATTCTGCCAGCTTTCTCTAAGTCATCAACAGAGGCTGAGATATTGTCAGCTGCCCTCGTCATTTCCTGGAACACAGCCCACCTAGAGCAGACAGACACTTTCTTATCCTTGCTTTACACCTGTTCTAATTAGTTTTTATGTGAACTTGACACAATAAAGGGTCATTTGGGAAGAAAGAATCGTAGGACAATATCTCCATGGGATTGGTCTGTAGGAGAGGCTGTGGGGCATTTTATTTTGATTGATGTGGGAGAGCCGACCTGTCCTGGAACTCACTCTAAACCAGATTGGCCTCAGACTCCTAGAGATCCACTGCCTCTGCCCTCTTTTTTCTTCTCCCTCTATTACACCACCACACCAATCTTTTCAAATTATCCTTTATTCAAAACTCAGCAGCGGTTGCACCTTGACTGTATGAGAAAGCCCCAGCCCAGACCCCTGCTAGACCTCACAAGAGCTTCCTGCCTGTTTTCTAAAGGGAATTCCAGTCCCTCTTAGACACTCCCCTCTATACATGTTCCCAAAAGCCTCACATCATTCCCCCTGCCCATAAATATTTAACTGCTCATCTCTTCAAATTTCTTACAATTACAGGTGTCTCATATCAATAGGCCAGATAAATACCATTTGATCATCTCACTAGAAGCTGAAGGTGGAAAAAAAGCAACCAATTAAGCCCAACAAAGTTGCTTGATATGTAAACGTTCTCTCCCTTAACTAGGAATATTTTAAAGTGAGTGAATAAGACCATCTCCTGAAAGAAGTGTTTCAAGTTAGCAGGAATAAAACAAATAGCGCAACAGACAAATGGGCAGAGTTTATAAAGAGAAAAATCACAGAAGTCATTCAAGTGGAAAATTAACATATGAAAAGCTCAACCTTATTGGTAATCTAAAGAATGCAATTTTTTAAATTCTGATTTGAACCATCAGATGGGGGAGGAATGGACAAGCCTCTGAAGTGTCGCTGGCTGGGACATTAGGAAATGCGGTCCTGCACTTCCTATAGGGGGATAAACTGACGCAGCCTCTTGGGAGGGCAGTTGGAAGTAGCTGCTAAAATGGAAAAGACATGTTTGCTTATGACCCAGCAGAGGTGCAGAAACACTTGCACAAAGGCTAAAGGCACCTTTAGTGTGCTCCCAGTCTGCCTCTCCTACGGCTCCTGTCACGGTGAACTATGTATCTTAAAACACCTAATAGTTGTTATAACACAGTTTTGGAAGTTCAGGTCCAAACTCAAGGTGTCAGAACAGAAGCCTCCTTGTCTAGTCTAGCTTCCCTGGATTGCCGTCAAGTGCCAGGGTAGAACTTCAATCCATCAAACCAAAAGTTCGATTGTGCTGCTATCACTTAGTCAACTTTGAACTTGCTCTATAGGCCGAGCTAACTTTCAGACTTTCAATCTTCCTGCCTCAGCCTCCTGGGTGCCAAGCTTACAGGTGTGTGCTACCTGTATCGACTCAATAGAATATTTGAAAGTCACTGTCCAAGAAATAAACTCCTGCTTGTTTATTTGTGAAAAAATGGAATAATTGAAACAAACAACCAAGTAGTAAAGCAGCCGTGCAGACAGCCATTCCTGCCCTAAACTAATGCAGTAAGCCATGCTTACTCCTAACACTAAGACAGCCATGAAAGTATACAAGCAGAAGCTCATATGCTCTGTCTAAACTTCTAGCAGTTATAATGACTGATTGTTAATAAAACTACGTTCTATCTTAGAAGTGGTGGCGCACGACTTTAATCCCAGCACTTGGGAGGCAGAGGCAGGCGAATTTCTGAGTTTGAGGCCAGCCTGGTCTACAGAGTGAGTTCCAGGATAGCCAGGGCTACACAGAAAAACCCTGTCTCGAAACACCACCCCCCCCAAAAAAAAAAAACCTTTACGATGAAATTTGAAATATGCTCTTATATTTTTCTATAAATAGATGTTGACAAACTATCAACCAAGTTATTGTTGTTTATATGTTGATGTACCATCATTATTCAAAATTAATAAAGATATTCACCATTCATATTTCATAAGACTTTTTTTTCAGTGCTAAGGACTAAAACCAGAACCTTATACATCCACAACCTTTGTATGTGTTCATGTGTGTGTGTGAATGTGTGTCAGTGTGCACGTGGGGGGGGTATCTGTGTGTGTGTGTACGTGGGGGGGAGTGAGGGATGTGAGTGTGTGTGTGTGTGTGTGTGTGTGTGTGTGCGTGTGTAACCTTTGGGGTTGTTCCTCACCTTCCACCTTGAGACAGGATCTTATCACCAATGTTTACACCATGCTAGCTGGCCCTTGAGCTTCTGGGGACTCCTGTCTGCTTCTCATTTCTCTATGTATATGATAATAATGATCACAAAACCAAACTAAAGGCAGGCTGGGGAGATGACTCAGTGAGCAAGCATGAGGACTGAGTTCAGATCCCTTGAAGCCACCCAGCTCTGTAATCCCATTTCTCTATAGAATTATACTGTTCCAATGGAAAGCTCCATGTTCATTTGAAACATTAGGGAAGTTATTCTGAAGTCTGCCTGGAAAATATATTCATGAAAATGGCTTAATTTATGAAGAAATCATTTCTAATACACATTTAAATATTTCTAAAAGACACAAAATTTTAAGTAGTTTGTTACCTACCTCTAAGACCCTACACTTCATCCAAAGAAAATTTGCTATTTTTATAAATAAAAAAATAAGAAACTCTACTTATTCATTCCATATAAAACACAGAGAACATGATTTAGACCTCTTAGTGACCATTTCCACAAGCTCCAGAGAAAGGAGGAATGGATCTCCTTTCTCCAGAGGCTAAGCATCTCCAGAAAGGCTGTAAGCAATAAGGAGAGACAGTTCGGTGGTTAAGAGTGCTTGCTGATCTTCCAGAGGACCTGGGTTAGGTTCCAAACACCAGTGATATGCAGTTCACAACACCTACAGCTCCAGTCCCAGGGAACCCAACACCATTTATTGGCCTCTGAGGACACCTGCACACATGGAGTATGAATATAAACAAGCATACGCATGTACACATAAGTAACATTTTTAGATAATCTTTAAATAAAAAAAGATAAGAAAGAAAGAAAGAAAGAAAGAAAGAAAGAAAGAAAGAAAGAAAGAAAGAGATATCAGTGGCCTTATCCTAGTTTACAGAACCAGTTCTACGATAGCCAGGGCTACACAGAGAAATCTTGTCTCAAAAAATCAAAAAGAAGTGGTCTTTTTCTTCCTACTCTTCTCTCTCTACAAAGGAAAAGCCATGAGAAGACACACAGAGAAGGTGGCATTCCACAAGCCAAAAGAATAGCCCTCCCTACAAGGTGAATCCATCTGGCACCTGATTTTGGCCTTTTAGGCTTCAGAACCATGAACAATTAAGCATGCTATTTAAGCATTCCTTCTAAGGTATAACACCCTGAACACAAGGAATCAACAGACTCACTAAGGAAAAGAGAGAATTATGCATTCTTTGGAGAAGGCCTGAGAATCTTGGAGACAGAAGGCTCTGTCTGCCTGCCCTCTCTCTCACAGGCATACATACCTGCAAACACATTCTGGCTTATCACATTGCTGGTTCTCACCCCGCCAACCTGCTATACTATCTTTGTCCACTTTATCAACTCATTTGTGCCTTAGAGGGACCTTCTCCCAGAAGATAATAAAAACAGTCCTGCCATACGGAATCCCCACACAAATTGTAATCATTTAGCACCACTGACTCTGACCCTCACAGTGTAACAGAAACAGCAGCCAAGGCTCCAGAGACAGGCTTCCTCAGAAGGAAGCCTACAACAATGGAAGGGAATCTTAAGGGTAGAACTAGATGCATTCTCAAAATCGGAGGCTCAAATATTCACAGTGAACTATTATCCACCATAATATTCACAAATATTCAACAATAAGGGCAGACTACATAAATCATAATATAGCCAGTCAATAGGAAAATGAGTAACCATTAAAAATGTTTTAAAGGAGTGTTTAAGACAGTAGTAGTTCTCAGGCTTCCTAATGCAACCCACTGACACAGTTCTTCAGGTGTTCAGGTTTGATCTTTTGATACACATTGTAATGATAAATACTGGTCCCAAGGCCTGATTGCTCCCAAGAATGAGAGAATCCACATGTAAAATGTGACCTTGCTCTTTAACTTAAAACTGTTGGTGAAATAAAGATGCTGACAGCCAATAGCTGAGCAGAAGGTGGGATTTGGAGGTCCCAGGCATGAGGTCTGAGGAGAACCATAGGGAGCAGAGAGGAAGGTGAAGAGAGGAGAAGACATTGAGGGGTAAGAATCTTGAAACCATGGCCATGATGGCTGGCCAATTGGAGTTAACGGAACATGGCAAGTCATGTTGTGGTGTGATTGAGAAGGAAATAGAATAGCATAGAAGGCAGCTACCTGCCCAGCTCCAGTGCTCATTAAGGAATATAAAGATTATGTAGGTGAGTCTTTTATCCAAGTACTGAATAATCAAAGGCAGGGTAGAAGCCCTGGATTGAGATGAAATATTGTTTACAAAACCTGTGTTATGGTGACCCAAACCAGAAATTATTTAATTGCCACTTCATAACTATTATTTGCTAGTTGTGAATTGTAATGTAAATATCTGATATGCAACCCTGTGAAACGGTTGTTTGACCCAGAAAGGGGTCACAACCACTGTTTTAAGGCTGTAAAACAGTGTAAAACAGCCAGAGACATGACTGAACTGTTACAGGAAGACTGTAAATTTGAGACCTGCCAAGAGACAAACAGGGGTGAGGAGGTGGAGATGGGGAAAGACATAGTCACTTTTATCATTTCCATGTCCTATAGTTGAGCAGAACAACTCAGAAGAAATAATTATTTTGGCTCATGGTTCAGAGGGCCCAGTCCCCGATCAGCTGGCTCCATTACTTGGAGTTTAGAGCTTCCAGCTAGGTCCATCTCTTAAAGTTTCTACAGCCTCCCAAATAATTGCCAGTGGTTGAAGGCCCAGGCATTCTGGGACGGAGGATGATGTTTCATATTGATACCCTACCCTAACACATGTGTGTGTGTAACAACAGACACTGGTTAAAAATACAATATAAAGCTGTAGCTAAAATGTAGCTTAAAATTTGTAAAAAAAAAAAAAAAAAAAAAAAAAAAAAAAAAAAAAAAAAAAAAAAAAAAAAAAAAAAATTAAGAAATGCACCAAAATGTTACAAATATCTCTGTTATTTTCTCTAAATTGTCTCCATTTTCTAGAGTTCTTATAATGAACATGTGTTATTTAACTGCCTCCAACAGTGCTCACGGTAAGATAGTAAAGGTACTTACACTCAGATTTTTATGCTTATGATTAATCTTCCATTTAACAAGGCTTCCCTGAGTTCCAACTGAACAAATGGATCAAAAGCTCCTCTATAAAGAGTCACTGACATCCAAAATTAAAAGTACTCTCCTTATAGGTAATTCTGCTTCTAATGCTTTGAACTATGTATTTTGCCTTACTCTTCTCTATAGTAAAGAGCCTTTGGGAGAGAAAAAAAATATGGTTTTTCCTAGGTTCCTTTCTTGTTGCTTTAAATTTTCAATCCATTGTGACATTCAAGCAGCAATGGCCTCTCCTCCCTCCTCTGGACCACTCTGCTTCTGTCTATAGACACATGTGAAAGGAAGGGAGGTGTATGGTATATGGCTTTTGCCTTGCTAAGGTTAAAGGCCACATTAGTAAGGCTTTGAAGGGGTGGAACTCAAACCTGAACTTCTAAGGGTGGCAGACACTCAGCCCTGGTGAAGTCACAGAAAAAGAAAGAATCATGATACACAACAATGAGGCCCCAAACAGTCATTGTATGAGGAGAGGAACAAAGAAGATGCAGGAATTATAGACAGAAAGCCAGAAGCATCATCTCTACCAAGGACAACCAGAACCTGGTGTGCAAATCTACAAAAATAAAAAAATAAAAATAGATGGACCAAAATCAGTACTATAAACACCTATGCTTTAAAAGAGGATGTGACAGACAGACAGACAGACAGACAGACAGACAGACAGAAAAAAGAGACAAAGAGAGAGAAACTGACTTGTACAGGCTTGCCATTTTGTCTAGTGTATAATGATTAGTCATTAGCGTTGAAAGTCAAACTGATAGGATCTAGAATTATTTAGGAGAAAAACTTCTGTGCATGTGTGGGAGGGAGTTTCTAGATTAGGTTAATCTAGCTGGGAAGACTATATTAACTCACCTCCAGCTGCAGGCAGAACAATTTCCACAGGCTGTTGTTCTGGATTTAATGAAAATAAATAAATAAATAAATAAATAAATAAATAAATAAATAAGAATAAATAAAACATGCTGAGCATCAGCACCACCCCCTCTCCCCCCCTCCCTGCTTACTGCCATGAGTGGCCTTCACCACCATGATGGACGGCACTGTAGAATTGTGAGTCCCTCCCTAAGCTGCTTTTGTGGTATGTTTTGTTGAATCAAGGAGAGAAGTAACTAATTCATGATGTTAGAGATCTCAAGAGAGAGTCAGTGGGAATGGTGTGGGGGACAGAGCTCTGCCTTGCTTTACTGTTCTGCTGTACGCTGCCTGCATATACTTGAAACTACCAAGTCACCTGGACACTCTACTACGGGAGACCTTCTTCAGTCCCTCATCTGACCCCTTATTTTGCTCAGTTGCTTATTCTCTATTTTGGGATGGAATCTCATGTGGCCTACACTAGCTTCAAACCCATGAGTTCAAATAATCCCCACCTTAACCTTCCGAGCAGCAGAGACCACAGGTGCATGCAACTGCACCCAGCTCAGCCTCAAGCTTTTAGTAAGTAGTCCTGCCTACTGTCAGGCTAATACAGGATTTGGAAAACCACAGATAAGTTTGTTGGGATGGATGGATGAATGGATGGATGGATGGATGGATGGATGGATGGATGGATGGATGGATGGATGACTGGTTGGTTCTGTGTGCTGTGTGTATTCAGATGCTGATTGCAGATGCCCAGAGATCTGGTTACAGTATGGACTTTGGCATTATCAAACATCTCCTGTCTCAATGTTGTGTTGTTAGTAAAAAACAAGGTCTCTGTGTCATTTATTTGGAAGATAAAAGGGGAAATAGAAAAGACACACACACACACACACACACACACACACACACACACACACACACACACACACACCGAATTACTTTTACATTTGCTTTGGTTTTCTTTATGCAGCCCTGGCTGCCCTGTAGACCAGGTTGGCCTTGAACTCAGAGATTTGCCTGCCTCTGCCCCACAAGTGCTGGGATTAAAAGAGTGCACCATGACTGCCCATCTGGATAAGTGTTTTTATGTAGAAAAATGTATAGAAAACTTAGAAAATTCAGAGAAGTAAGAAGAGAAAGATAGAACTTATTCATCACATGAAATTTTTGCATAGCTTTTGGGTAGAAATAAAAATAGGTACTTATAAATCTATAAAAATCAGTGTCAAGGCACAATTTTATCTGGTGCTTTTTCTGAATCTACTGATATAATCATACGCTTTTTCTCCTTTAGTCTGTTGGCATGAAGGATATTCTTGCATAGCTGGATAAATCTCGTGGGATTGTGGTTGTAAAGTTATTTTATTCATTGCTGAATTTGATAACTTGACAACATTTCAATGAAGATGTTTGCATCTGTTTTTATGAGATGCTGGTCTTTAGTTTTGATTTCTTGCAAATTTTTGTCTGGTTTGGAATGAGGAAAATACTGGTCCTATAGACTGTTGTGAAATGCTCCCTCTGGTTCTATTTTCTCACAAGAGTTGTACAGAATTGGCTTTATTCCTTCTTTAAATATCTGATACATTTTATTGGTAAGCATATCAAGACCTGGTAGGGAAATTAATTGTTGCCTTTATTTTAATAGAAATAGACCTACTCTAAGTATCTGTTTCTTACTTTGTGTTTTAATAGTTTGTATTTTCAAGAAAGTATTCCACTTCATCTTATCAAGTTCACAAGCACGGAGATGATATTCTTTTGCCATTCTTTTCTTGGTATGTATATGGTGTGTGTGTGCATGGTGTGTACAAAGTATGTTGCACATGTGTGTACATTGTGTGTGTGTATCTGTCTGTTGCTCTGTGTGTGCATGTGTTGTGTATGTATATGTGTGTATATCTGTCTTTGTGTGCACATGCAGACACATGTGGTATGGGTTGATGTGCATGCATGTATGCATTGTGTGTGTATGTGTGTATCTGTTTGTCTGTCTCTGTATGTATGTGCACACATGTGTGTGCACATATGTGTGCATTGTGTGTGTATATCTATCTGTCTCAGTGTCTGTGTACATGTGTGTTGTGTGTGTATGTGTGTATCTGTCTGTCTCTCTGTGTGCATGTGTGTGTGCATTGTGTGTGTTGTGTGTGTATGTGTGTGTATATCTGTCTGTCTCTGTGTGTGTACACACGCACACATGCGGGCACACTTGGGTATGGGTAGATGCACACACATGTGCATGAGCACATGAAAGCCCAAGATTAACATCAGGTGTCTTCCTTAATTCTCTCTACCTTTTTATTCCATGAGACAGGTTCTCTCCATGAACCTAAAGCTTGCAGATCCAGCTAGACTGGCTTGCTGCCAGCCCCAGGGAGTCTCCTGTCTCCATGTCCCCAGCTCTGGAATTATAGGTACATGCCAACATGCCTGGCTTCTTACATAGGCGCTGGAGATAGAACTCAGACTTCATGCTTCCATATGAAGGAAGCGCTTTACTAAGAGAGTCAGCTCAGCCCTCCTTTGTTAATGTTTTAATATGCTTGGTCCCTCTTTCATTCCCGCAATTAACAATTGGCTGCCATCTTTTTTGTTAGTTAGCTTAGGGAGAGTTTATTTAGGTTTTTTTCATTTTGTTTCGTTTTGTTTTTCAATCTCTACAAAGTACCACTGATTTGATGACTTTGAATTTCCTAACTGATATCCTGCTTTCAATATCACAGATTTCTCTGCTAATTTTTTATCATTTCTTTCTTATGGTTTGGACTGAACTTCTTTGTGTTTGTTTTCTAGAGTAAAAGCTTATACCACTGGTACTAGATTACTTTCACTCTCTAACAGACATGCTCAGTGCTCTAGCCTTCCCTCTAATTGTGGCTGTGACGTCTAGTGTTAAATGTCAACTAAATAGAATCTAGAGTCATCTAGGGATATATGCCTTTGGGGTCTTATTTTGCTAGCTTTAATTGAGGTGGGAAGACTCACTCAGTGTGGACAGTTCTATTCCTTGGAGTGTATAAACAAAGACAGGAAGCTGAGCAGCAACAAGAATCTGTCCCTCTCTGCTTCCTGACTGTGGTTGCGATGTGAACAGCTGCTTCAGACTCCAGGCACCTTGACTTCTTCATGCTGGATTATACTCCTGAGCTGTGAGCCAAAATAAAACCTTTTCCCTTAAGTCTTTTGCTGGATTATTTTATCACACCAACAGGAAAAGAAACTAAATCGGTGGGTTTTTTTACTGCCTCCCACAGTTTTAATAAACCATTTTTAACTTTATTTAGCTCAATGGTTTTGTTTTGGATTTTTTTTTCTCCTCCAAATCCTTTGGCTCATACTGCTTCATCTTCAAGTATTTAGGCATATTCTAGCTATCTTTCTGTTTCTTATCTTTTGTGTTCAGGATCACACAGTGTATGATTCTGTTCCTTTAAAATTTCTTAGAGTTGTTTTGTGACCCAGGATATCTGCTTTGTTTTGTATTAGAGAGGTTACTTTTGTTTTCATTTGTTTGTTTTACACAGTATCATGTCTCCCAGGCTGACTAGTGATGTAGCCAAGGATAAGCTTGACTTCCTGATCTTCCCTCCACCAGTAAGTACAGGCAGTAGATCCATATAGCACCTTGTCCACCCTCAGCATGTCTAGGAGGACATTCTGTGTGAGCTTGAGAACAAAGCATGTTGTGCTGTTATAAGATGAAATATTGAAATACTCTATAAATGTCAATTAAGTCCAGTTGATTGATGAAGCCATCCAGTTTAGTGTTATCTCTGTCCCCCCCTTACCTTTAATCTACTTATGTGATGATATATAAGGTAAGTCTCTTGTGAGCAAAATATACTAATTTTTTTAAAAACATCTGCTCATGTAATCATGGTCTCTAAAGTGGTGTAACTAGAACATCAATGTTTAAAGTGATTTTTTATATGATTGAATTAATATCTAATGTATTTGTTATTGTTTTACATTCATTGTCCTTAATTTTGTTTGTTCAAGTAGGTTTTTCTTGTTGTTTTATGCTTTTTCTATCTTCTCTGGTTTTGACTGAGTATTTTATAGGATTCTTTTATCTATTCTCTTAACATATTGATTACACTTCTGTTTTTAACTTTTGTATTTTAGTTTTGCTCTAAACATTGAAATATTCATTTATGGCAGACCCAAGTTCACTTTCAAATAACTGTATTATTTCACTGATAATAGAGGTATCTTATAACACAGATACAGTGTTTCAAATTCTTTTTCCTATTCCCTATAGTGTCACCTCTATTAGCTATATCTATGGCCAAATACATTGCTGCTTTTATTACTTCCAGTAAATTGTTTTCTGTTAGGTCAGTTAAGAATAAGAAGAATGGCCTGGAGAGATTGGCCAATGGTTAAGAGCACTTGGTGCTCTACCACAAGACCTGGGTTCCAGTCTCAGCACCCATATGGCAAATAACAACTGCCTATAACTCTAGCTCTAAGGGATCTGATGCTGTCTTCTGGCATCCACAGACACCAGGCACAAATGTGTTGCATACATGCAGGTGAAACGCCCACATACATGAAAGGAGAAGGAGCAAGAGGAAGAAGAAGAGAAAATATTTCTTTACTCATTTCTTCTCTAGCATACTTCCTTCCTTTATGGAGACCCAAGCTTCTGATCTACACCATTCCTTTCTGAGGAACTTCTCTTAACATTTTTTGCAAAGCAAGCAACATATAGAAAAAGCAGATGCCTCTGGGGTCCTCTGGTTAGGGCTCAGTATCTTGGTGAGTCTACGCACCTCACCTGCACCCTTCACTGGTGTCTCTCAGCTCTGCCCCCAGCGTGAGACAGAAAGGGAGATGCAGTTGTGCATTTCTCTTCCTTAATATCAGTTAGACTCTGCTAAAGCCCTAAGTGTTGTGTGCACTAAAACTTAATTCCCCTTAATGATGGTTTCAGGGAAGCTGTAAGGAAAACAGAACGCTCTGTGCACAGTTCACAATGGTTGGCTTTCTCTTCCTCCTGCCTGAATCTAAAGGATATTTTTTCTGAACTATACCTGAGGGTCTGGCAAAGATCTGAAAGGTAAAATTTTTCCCAGGAGTGGAGACCCTCAAAAGGCTTCTTTGCCTGGTTTCTAACTTCCAGCCTTGCACACATGTTCATTAACATAGCTTAAATTCTCCTACCCAGATGTTGGCTCCGGCTGCAGATTTCTCATCCTGGGCTCCTGCTCTAGCAAACATGCTACTTAGTATTCAAATGATTTCCATTCCTGGGGGGATTGATGGGTCTAAGAAGAGCTGTTGATTCTCAGTGTGTTTTGTTTTCTTTCTTGTGATGATAAAAATCATACCTCCCAAGCTCTTTACATGCCGAACCTGAAACTGAACTTCAAAATTCTAATTTGTATCCATTTTTGCATAACTACTACCATGAACATTTTTATATTGATTAGGAAAAACAAAACAAAAAAACAAAACAAACGTTACAGTGTGAGGCCAGCCTGGTTCACAGAGCTAGTTCCAGAACAGCCCAGGCTATGCAAAGAAACTCTGTTTCACGGATAGAGAGGGAATGGGGAGGGAGGGGAGAAGGAGGAGGGTTCTTCCTAGTACTGTGCCACAGGTTTAACTCTGTAGCTGAACAGGCTTGAATGGTTCAGTGTGATGTGCTCTGAGCACTGTTACTGTGGCCTGTGAGAGGAGCTCAGGCGAGCTCCAAAGTCATGAATACGAATGCAGCGAGCTGTGCTAATATGCATATAAACTTGACTTGGAAAAAGTGGACTTTACTGGATCCTTCCCAGAAGAGTCTCTACAGAGACCTGATGCTGGAGGCCTACAGGAACTATAGACTTTACTGGAAGACTATAACATTGAAGAACATTGTCAAAGTTCTAGAAGACATGGAAGAATGGTCTCAAGAAACCTGCCCTCTGCTATGCTATGTGGCACAGGCAGGGAAACATGCCCAGAGACATGTCTGCCACCACGTGGTGCAGGCAAGCAGAGGACACACAGAGGACCACCACACATAGACAGGTGGAGGACACCCAAAGACTGGCATTCTGCCTCACAAAGCAACAGCGCAGGAGGAGGAAAATATCCAGAGACCTACCCATACCATACCACCCAGTCCAGACAGGGAAAGATACCCAGAGACCTCCTCCTGCTGCTGCTGCTGCAGTACAGAAAGAGGAAGAGATCCAGAGACACAGCCGCCACATGGCAGGCTATAGACACTTTGAGGCCTGCTTGCCTGTAAGGCAAACAGAGGATGTCCAACCAGAGGC
Source organism: Arvicanthis niloticus (assembly GCF_011762505.2). Lineage (NCBI taxonomy): Eukaryota > Metazoa > Chordata > Mammalia > Rodentia > Muridae > Arvicanthis > Arvicanthis niloticus. The sequence continues at coordinate 23,691,457 of NC_047672.1, forward strand.
CTGCCATCTGCATGGTCTGCCCGGAGTGGGAGCTACTGCAATATGCAAAGGTATAGTGGGCAGACAGGAGAGAAAAAGAAGCAGAACAGTTTGAGCATTATGAAGAGATGTGGAACTGGAGACAAGAGGGTGGAGAGGAATAGCCTGTTGTAAGTAGCCAACCCCACCACTTGAGGCCATGGTGAAGTCTTGGCCCATGCTGTCACTGAGGGCCACATGTAGCAGTGAGCTTCCGCTTTGAGCTCCCAGCGGATCGCACATGTGCACCCGCCCAGGAGCTATTTTTGGATCCGTAGGTGAAAACACACACACACACACACACACACACACATTTGCTTATTTTTAAAATGCCTTGACTACCTCAAAGGTTGGGCACTCCTAAACCTTCCCCTGCTCCCCCAGGACCCATGCAACTCTAAGTGTCCCGCTCCATGTCCAGCCATTGGCCATTGACATCTTTATTGACAGATCAAAAACCAATTAGGGACAAAGACCTTTAGCGTCTGGACACGCAGATCAAAGCATTAGAACCAATCTCCTATAGCCACATCTGGATCTGTTGCCATTCGGTAGCAGGAGCCGATGTGGATGTCCATGGCTCATACTGCCATTATAGACATTGCAGATGTCCCTGATCTAGGCAACATCTGGGACCACGTGCAAAACCAAGGACTGTACAGAACTGGCCCCGCCTCTCATCTGCTGCAGCCCTCCAGACAACAGGCTCTGCACCTCTTTCTCCTGGGCAGCACAATGGAGCCTACCTGAGGGCCTGAGCATGGGAGAGCTGACCCTGCCACTGTCTGCTATGCTGTAGAGTGGGTGCAGAGGAGATGCCCCCCCCCCCACTCTTGCCACAAAGTCATGAGAGCAGGAGAGCAGATCCTGCATCTCTCCTGGGCAGCATAGTGGAGCTGGCTCTGGTGGCGTAGGTGAGCCAGCCCTTGAGGGCATGAGCGTGCAAGAGCAGTCCCTGCCTACTGCTGGTAGATGCACTGGATGGGCTAGCCAAGGCAGTGCTGGAGAGCTCCCCCTGGTGGTGTATATATGGGAAAGCAGGTGGGCTGTCTAAGCTCCCACCCAGGCCTAGATCCAGGGCTTTGAGTTGGCCTACCCTAAAATCTACCTCATCTATGAACTGTTAGAGCATGTAAAAGGGCCAACCTTGCTGATCCAAAGCTGCAGTATCTCCATGACACAGAGAGACAGGATATCTGAGAGGAGTACCAGTGAGGATCCAATATTGATGATGTAGCAGAAGCCAGAGGCCTCCAACCAGACTAGTGACTCATTGTAATGAACACTTGCAAGTAAATACACGTGGACACACGGGTATACTGTGGGACACACTGTGACACACTACAGCTTCCACTGCAAGATGTTTTCTATGTTTCACTTCTGTTTTTTGTTTTGGGTTTTTTGTTGTTGTTGTTGTTTTTTTGTTTTTTTGTTTTTTTTGGTTTTTTGGTTTTGTTTTTGTTTTTATTTTTGTTTTGTTTTTGGCAGGGGGAGGTTGCAAGGGCAGAGGGAAGATATGAAGAGATGAGGAGATGAGAGTGACTGGCGTGCATGATGTGAAACTCACAAAGAATCAATACAAATTAAAAAAAAGACTTACAGTGCTTCCTTTTCAACGGCTGTGCTGTTCAGTCTTGATTAGACGCAGAAGCACCTAAGCAATCACTGACCCACATTCTGGGTGTGTCTATGAATGGTTTTCAAAAGGGACTGTGTTATAGTAAATGTTCAATCTCAATCTAGGGGTTTCTACCCCACCTTTGGTCATTCAGTTCCCAGATAAAAGACACACAACTTTTATACTTATAATAAGCCTTTAATAAGTACACTAGCTCTGCGCAGATTTCCACCCTCTCTGCTATGATGTCTACTTCCAGATCAATAACCCTGAGTTATAACCTGCCATGTTCCATCTGGCCTGCTCTTAACTCCAATTGGCCAGCCCTCATGGCCATGTTTTCATGATTCACCTACCCTATGGTGTCTTGTCCTCTGTCTACCTTCTCTCCTTCTCCTCCTCCTCATGGTCTCTTTCCAGACTCCAAGCCCAAAAAACCTAAACCCCGCCCATCTCTCTTCTGTTCTGCTATAGGCTGTTGGCCTCATTATTCACCAATCAGGGATAACCTGGGAATCAGATGGGGGTGGGGGTGGGAGAAGAGGGGAGAGGAAAGATTACAAAGCATCATTTGTATACTTGCAGATTCCCTCATCCATGAGGGCAACCAGGCCTTGGGGGCCAGCATTACAATACATAGCAACAGAGCAAACCTCAACAAGACTGAGGAAGTGAAAACATCCGCTGTGAACATTATAGTCAGCACCATCCCAGAGGTGATAGACCGACGAATAGAATCAAAAGAGAACAGGAGGAAACCCATGAATACAGAACCAGATCCTCACGGCAGACCCCCGGCTTTTCTCCTTCCTATGGACCCTCTCCTTCCAGCCCTGCCTTTCTAACCCATCCCCAACCCTGCCGGTGAGTTCCCAATAACTAGCAACAAGTTCTACCCAAGATCCTTAGTGGTCACACCTGGCAGGGACTCAGAAGCACTCCCTACCTGGCAACCCACAGTTACCACATACTCCTAAGATCCAGAGAGGACAACAGAAACCAAGGAGTGGAAAACCCCACCAACAAAAACAAGACCAGAAATCAACACCTGGAAATTAACAATCATTCCAAATCCAGATGCCTAGATGCCAGTAAAAAACAACAAATAACATCCAAGACAATATATCTCCCCTAGAGCCCAGTAACCCCACTACAGTAGGCCTAAGAGATAAAATGTAGCTGAGGCACGAAGCACACATGTCAAAATAGCTATTATGGATATAATCAGTTTAAAGAGGATCTAAATAAAACACAAACAGTGGAAGGAAATAAAGAAAACTGTTTAAGACATGAAAGTTGAAACAAAATCAATAAAGAAAACCCAAACTGAGGTAAAACTGAAAATAAAAAAATGTAGGAACTCTGGGACCACCCACCCATTTCAAAAATTTTGACCCAGAATTGCTCCTATCTAAAGGAAACACAGGGACAAAAAATGGAGCAGACTGAAGGAAAGGCCATTCAAAGATCCACCCCCCCCCCAACTTGGGATCCATTCTATGTGCAGGCACCAACCCCCAACACTATTGCTGATGCCATGTTGTGCTAGCAGACAGGAGCCTGGACTGTCTGTCCTCTGAGAGGCTCTACCAGCACCTGACTGAGACAAATGCAGATACTTACAGCCAGCCATTGGTTGGAGCTCAGGGAACCCTATGGAAGAGTTAGGGGAAGGACTGAAGGAGCTGAGGGGGATTGCAACCCCATAGGAAAAACAACAGTATAAACTAACCGAACCCCTCAGAGTTCTTAGGGACTAACCCACAAACCAGAGTATACATGGGATGGTCCATGGCCCCCACTACATATGTAGCAGAGGACTGCCCTGTCTGGCCTCAGTAGGAGGGGATGCACTTGGTCCTGTGGAGGCTTGAGACTCCAGAAAAAGATGATGCTAGAGGGATGAGGTTGGAGTGAGTGGGTAGGTGGAAGAGCATCCTCTTAGAGGTGAAGGGGAGGGTGATGGGTGGGGGGCTCGTAAGAGGGGTTCTGGGAAGGGGGATAATGTTTGAAATGTAAATAAATAATTTTAAAAAAGGAACTCAAACAGTAACTTTGGGGGCAAGCCTCACCAATGGAATACAAGAAATGGAAGAATCTCAGGAATTTAAGACACAATTTTTAAAAAATGGATACCTTGGTCAAAGAAAATTTTAAATCTAAAAAATCAAACATCTAGGAAATCTGAGACACTACCAAGAAGACCAAACCTAAGAATAATAGGAATAGATGGAAGAGAAGAAATCCAGGTCAAAGGCACAGAAAATATTTTCAACAAAATCATAGAAGTATATTTCCCAAATCTAAAGAAGGGGAACTATAAAAACACAAGAAGCATACAGAACATCAAATAGACTGGACCAAAAAATTTCCCCATGAAACATAATCATCAAAACACTAAACATATAAGACAAAGAATATTAAAAGCTGCAAGGGAAATGACAAAGTAACATATAAAAATAGACATATTAAAACAACATCTTACTTGTTCCTTGACTATTTGCATCTATTGTATTGCTAGTTCCTCAAACTAGAACTGACCTTAATACTTGCATGTAATTTAAATGATATAAAAGCAAAAAAGAAGGAGGAGGGATGGGATAGGGGAATAATAGGGGGTGGGGAATGGGGAAAGAGGATAACATCTGAAATGTAAATAAATAAAATATTGAATAAAAATCTCAAAAAAAAAGCATAACATCTTACTTTTAGGTCGAGATTCTAAAAGCCAAAAGGGCCAGGATTGATGTTCTACAAACTCTAAGAGACTACAAATGCCACCTCAGACTACTATACCCAGCAAAACTTTCAACCAAAATAAATAGGGAAAGACATTTTATTCCACAACCAAACTAAATTTAAGCACTGTCTATCTACGAATCCAGCTCTGTAGAAGGCAGTAGAAGAAAAAATTTTGAACCTGAAGAAGCTAACCACACACCCAAGAAAACACAAGGAATATAATAATCCCAGACTAGACCAAGGGAAGGCGGGTCTCACAACCACAACAACAAAATAGCAGGAATTAACAAACACCTCTCATTGGTAAGTCCCAACATCCATAGTCTCAATTTAAAAAAAAAAAAAAAAGATATGAACTAATAGATTGATACAAAAAAAACAGCATCCATTTTTCTGATGCATCCAAAAACATACCTTAACATCAAGGATGAACGTCATCTTGGGGTAAAAGGATAGAAAAGGTTTTTAAAGTTAAGAGAACCAGCAAACAAGACAGTATAATCATCTTAATAACTGGCACCTAGGAAATCCAAAGAATCAAGGGGACATACTTCAATTTTATTTGATTATTTTCAAGTCAGAACCAATCAGAAGGATACAGAAGGACACTGCATACTCATCAAAGGAAAATCCACCAGGAGGATGTTGCAATTCTAAACATCTAGTCACCAAACACAAGGGCACCAAGGTTTATAAAAGAAACACTACTATAGCCAAAATCATATACTGACCTTCACACAGTGACAGTGGGAGACTTCAATACCCACCAATAGACAGCTCATCCAGATAAAAACTAAACAGATAGATACAGGAGGTAAATAAATATCATAAACCAAATGGACTCAACAGATATTTACAGAACATTTCATCCAAACACAAAAGCATATATCTTCTTCTTGACACCTCATGGGAACTTTCTCCAAAATTGATCACATACTTGGACACAAAGAAAGTGTAAAGAGATTGGAGAAAATTAAAATAATATCCTATCTGACCACCATGGAGTAAAGCTAGATATCAATAGAGAAAACTTACAACTCATGGAAACTGAAACTACTAGATGAATGGATCAAGAAAGATACTGATTTTAATTTTCAGAATTAAATGAAAATGAAAACACAAGATACCCAAACTTATGGGACACAATTAAGGCCATTTAAAAAAAATTGGAAAGATTTCATAATAGTAACTTCATGGCACACCTAAAAGCTCTAGAACAAAAAGGAGAAATAAGTCCAAAAGAAGTTGATTGCAAGAAATAATCAAACTCAAGGCTGAAATCAACAAAATAAAAAAAAATTAAACAAAAAGTTGGTTATTTGAGAAAAATCAGTAAAATTGACAAACTCTTAGCGAAATTAACTAAAAGGTGGACAGAGAAGATCCAAACTAAGAAAATCAGATGAAGATGGGGGACATCACTACAGACATCAAGGAATCAAAGAATCAAAGGGACACACTTTAAAAACCTATATTCCCCCGATAATTTTCTTGATATATGCCACCTACTAAAGTTAAGTCAAGATCAGATAACTTATATCCCCTAGTGAAATAGAAGCAGGATGGCCAAGATTAATAAAATAAGTGACAGATCAAACTGACAATAAGATAAATGACAGATCATGCTGACAAGGATGTGGAGTAAGAGAAACACTCTTCCACTGCTCTTGCTGATTGGCGTGCAAACGTGTACAGCCACTGTGAAAATCAGCGTGTGGTTGGTCAGAAAGCAGGGACTAGATCTACTGACTGCAAGATCTAGCTTTACCATGTTAGGAGCCACGTGAGCATGACAACATTCGCCATTACAAGATGGCACAGGCATCCTGTGCTCCCACAAATAAACAACTAACTATGCAGGTGCAAAAGGCAAAAGCACGCCAAAGTCACTGCCCATCCCGGGGCGTATTATGGGTAATGAGTGAACAGCCAATCAGAAGTGAACACGCCACTCTAGGGTACATATAGCAGTGCCTTTTCCGGGCTTGGGATCTTTCCGCTTCTGCTGATACAAAAATAAAGCCTCGCTGTGGTAACCACCCGAACACTGCCTCACGTGTCTCTTTCGCAGGCGAAGGGGACACAGAGGGGCTCAGAACATACCATTCTTGAGTACATACCCAAAGACTATATCCTATTGCAATGATACTTGCTCAACCATGTCTGTCCCTGCTTTATTCATAATAACTAGGAATTGGAAATAGACTTAATAGAAGTCCTTCAATAGATTAATGAATAAAGAAAATGTGGTATATTTATACAGTGGAATATTACTCATCTGGAAGAAGGAGGAGGAGGAGGAGGAGGAGGAGGAGGAGGAGAAGAAGAAGAAGAAGAAGAAGAAGAAGAAGAAGAAGAAGAAGAAGAAGAAGAAGAAGAAGAAGAAGAAGAAGAAGAAGAAGAAATAATAATAATCGTGGAATTTGAAGGTTAAACGATGGAGCTAGAAAAAAAAGTCATTCTGAGTGAAGTAACCCAGACCCAAAAAGACAAATACAGAATCTATATTCTCATGTGTAGATGTTAGTTGTTAAATCTTTGATAAGCAGGCTACAATCCACAGAACCAGAGAGGTTAGATATAGCATAAGAGATTGGGAAGATGACTGGACTACTTAGGGATAGGATAGATAGAACAGATAGTTGTAGATGAATTGGGGGAGAGGCTAGAAAAGAAGGATCAAACAAGGTGGGGGAGGGAAAGGGGAACAGCCACACTGAGGAAGTGAGTATGGGGACGGGCAGCTAAAACTAAGGGCCATTTGAGAGGTGGTGCAGAAACCTACTACAGTAGAAGCTTCCTAAAATATATACATATATGAAGGTGATCTACATGGAATTGCTGAATAATAGGGGAGACAGGACCCCAACTGGACATTTCTCATCACTAAATGAAGTCTCCAATTCTGGAAATGAGTTACATCTAATTGAATTGTTGCCCAAGGGGACCCCATAGGAACTCCCAAATAACTCAGGCTGTTGCCAAAGCTATTGGTTCCACAAACTGATGTTAGGACCCTATTGCTAAAGACAACACCTATCCAATTCATTGAACATGGAGAAGTTAAGCTAGAGCCTTCAGCCCTACTGACTAGTATTCAGAGAACTGGAAGCTATGCCACATGCTACCAAAGGACAAAGGTAAACACCAACCCAACTAACTACAGACCCTTTGATCTACAGTGTGAAGGGCCCCGCTTAACATTACAAACTCCATTTTACTTTCAGACTCCATTTTATGATTAACTTGCCCTCAGAATGAACTTAGATACTGGAAAAACCCAACTTGTAGGAACCATGTCACTCTGGCAACAATCACAATTACCCTGAGCAAATAGCCGCTCTACACCTAGCTACAACCAATTAGTTCTTAAGGGGAAAGTACTGATGTCTTAAAGTAGATAAGTAAGTTAGCAACCATTGTTCATACCAAGCTAAAATCATTACTAGCCAATAGAAGTGTGCCAAGCAAATGTCAATCAATCGTGTAACTGCTAAGTTGGAAAGTCCCAACTACAACAACCATGATAAATAGGCAAGGCTTGTATCAGCTCGGCACCTTCCACACTGATCCACTGCACAGGAGAGGTTGGAAGGTTGGAGCTTGAGCTTGAATAAAGACTCTTAGCTTTTGCATACGAGTTGGTCTCCCTGGTGGTCTGTTGGTCTGTGGGAACCTTACAACCTGGGTATAACAAGTGCTGATCTGCATGCAAGATGCACTAGTGTAACAGTAGTCCAAAGCTTGTGGGAGTAACCACATTTGATTGGATTTAACGTCCACTGAGCGAGATAGAACCCGTCCTGGACAGTGCTTGGGTAACCAAGAACCTCAGACTAGATAGCCCAGGGACCTAGGGGAAAGCCAAATACTACTATTCTACTAAAGGAATGTAGCAGTAAAATGACTCCTAGCAACATTCTGCTATACTCATAGATCAGTGGCCTTCTTAGCCACCATCAGAGAAGCTTCCTCCTGCAGCATACGGGAATAAACAGAGACCCACACCTAGACAATATGCAGAGCAATGGACCTTGGAACAGTTTTAAATAGGATGTCTCCATCAAGTAAGTCCCCTCCCTCGTTGCTCAGGGAACCCTTCAGAAGAGGAGACGGGACAACTTTAAAGGCCAGAAGGACAGAGGACACTAAGGAAACAAAGTCTTCTAAACACAGCAGGACCAATGCACATATGACTGGTCTGGTCTGGGCCTGATAAGGTCCTATTGCTGAGAGTGGAAGTGGATACAAACCCACATCCTTAACCCAGAAACTATCTCCAATTGGTGAAGTGGAAACTTAAGGGTTCTTTGGAAAGTCAGTTGGGTTGGATGGTGCTCTGCTGGGGCAAACACGTGAAAGAATGTTTCCATGAAGCAGACACAGGTGAAAGGATGTTCTGCTAAAGCAAACACATGAAGGAACACATGATAGAGGATTCTTCACACTAATGATACACATTTATTGGTCTGCCTTACGTTTTGTAGTTGAGCTCCTTTTGTTGGGACTCCATAAAGAGAACCGCACCAAAAAACTTGTAGTGGTGTGAGGGCGGCTTCCTGCCACTTCCACAGACTAAGGCTGATTGGCAGACTGATGTCAGCTGAGACAGACTCACATGCTGAGGCAAGACCTGTGGAGGACACCTGATGTTTGGAGGACTATAAACAATGAAGGAGGTTGGGCTAGGCTTGCTTATAGAGCTCGCTGTGCAACACTTGTTGGTCTTGAAGCTTCCCTGATCTTCACTTCACTGAGAGAGGTATGGCAGAGTACTTTTCCTGGTGCTCCTGTTGGCCCTGGTCCCTCCTACTGACTCATGTCAGGCTGAGGCCTGGGTCATGCAAACAGCTGCTGATTCATGTTTGCTATCCTGACTCTCTAACTGGACGGCTGGTGTATCCATGAAGTGTTTGCAAGTGGATCAAGCTGCCATTGCTGACCTGTGAACTGAACTTATGATTCCCTGACAATGCAGATAGGATTTGCTCTAAAGAACCTTTCTAAACAGGTCCATTCCCCCCATCTCCTTTCCTTTCCACTGCCTCTGGTGGGTGGTGGGCTAGAAGGGAGATTAAAGCATTTAAGAACCATCTTTAAAAGTAGGTGGTGAAAAAATTAAAGTTATAAATTGAAAACCACTTGAAAATGAAAAAAATGTTTTCGCCAATGGAATAGCATTGAGTATACAAACCACTCTTAAGGCCAGGCAGGCCACACGCCCAAAAGTAGATGGTCAACACAAAATAAACTCAGTGGTACTTTTGGAGTTTAGTTTTTTTGTTGTTGTTTTGTTTTGTTTTGTTTTGTTTTGCATTATGATGCTTTATTTGGCATTTCTTTTTCTTTTCTTTTTTTTTTCTTTCTTTCCTTACTTTTTTCTTTCCCTTCTTACAGGTCTATTGCTTATATATTATGGTTTCCGATTGTGTGTTTTTATGAAATTTCTGTGTTTGCTAATGTGCATGTCTCTGTATCTCTGTGTTTCTTGTGCTTTTTCTTTGGATCTTTGTTCTTCTGTTCCTTTTGTTGTTTGTCCTATTCAAGTTTGTTCGTTTTTATTCTATCTTGTTATCTTATACTATTTTTTCTTTTAGATGATAGTTTGTTTTCTAATGACAGAGAGAGCAAGAACGGATTTGAATTTAGGTGTGTAGGGAGATGGGAGGATCTGAGAGGAAGTGAAGGAAGGAACCATAATCAGAATATATTGGATTTTTAAAAAATTAAGTTATAAATTTTAATTTTTAATTTTTAAGTTATTTTTTTTTAAAAATCTATTCTCAATTTTAAAAAATATAGAAGATTGAAGCCCCAAAAATGAATAAATAATTAAATAAATTTTGCAAACTGATCTGGCAGAGGAAATGTTCAATCAGCATAGCATCCGGACTATGGCATGCATCCTGCTGTCTGCTTTTATCTAAGTTTATAGTAAGAAGTTGGGGGAAAGTAGAACATAAGGATTTGAAAAAGCTGTGGCTTAGCCAGGAAATGAATGTATTTAAACTCAGGGCCAGTGAAAATGTTGCTGCTATTAAGATGAGGGCCATTAAGAACAATCCAATAGGAAAGTTGAAGTAATTGACCAGACCCTATTTGAAAGGGAAGGGCCCCCAGAATCAGTACAGGATACACCCAGACTCCAAATTCTCAGCACAAGGGAGATTTATTGCCCTGGAGGGGCAAGATGGGGGAGGGAGAAGGCTGCAAAGGCAGATAGCAACAAGCACAAGCAAGCAAGCAAAGCAAGAGAAGCTGTTTCTGCAGGGCTTTTAAGGGGGAAGGGGGAGTCTGTGCTAGGGTGAGTGGTAAGTCCTGATTGGACATATCAGCCAAATAATGGATTTTGATTGTTGCACCTTCATGTGTTGTCTCAGGAATGAGTCAGTGCTCAGATAAGGGGATGAACCTTGGGGGCTAGCTTTGGGAATGTAATTGTTTTTGGCAAGTGAGAGGGAAGAAGAGGCAAAACTTGTCTGCAATGTTTGCCATGCTCAGGCCTTCTAGAGCTCTTCACTGTTTATCCGAGGCTCAAGGATGTCAACATAACTCATTTGAAAAACTTCACTATAAGAACAACTCTCTGGAAGTCAGACATAGTGCACATGCCTTGAATCCCAGCACTTGGGAGGCAGAGGCAAGCAGATCTCTGAGTTTAAGGCCAGCCTGGTCTACAGAACAAGTTCCAGGAGAACTAGGGCTATGTAGAGAAACCATATCTCAAAACAGAAACAAAAAAGCAAAAAAACAAAATCACAGAACAAAACAATATAAAGCAGAACGCACCTCTCTGGAGTACCTAGTTTACACAGGGCCACCTAGGAGTTTACTGCATTTAACCACTCAGGAATTCAGAGACCACTACAGTGGTGATCTACAGATACCCAGTCACTCCTGAAAGAAGCCAGCAGCAGACTTTGACATCTATATCAAGACTCTGCTTCCGCAGACATGCAGAATACAATGTCATTCCTGAGACAACACATGAAGGTGCAACAATCAAAATTTATTATTTGGCTGATATGTCCAGTCAGGACATACCACTCGCTCTAGCACAGACTCCCCCTTCCCCCTTAAAAGCCCTGCAGAAACAGCTTCTCTTGGAGGCTTCTGTTCAGATTTTAGAGGAAGGCCTCACAAAGCACTCAATGAGAGTCAGGGCCTGAGAAGGTAGCATTTGAAGGGGTAGTAAGTAAACCTGTGAGAGTGAACCAGAAGATGCAGGAGATGTTAGAGATGCCAAAGACATGGAGCATCAGCCAAAGAAACAAGCAGACAACAAGTAACGCTAGCAGAAGAGGAAGGTCATGTGGGCCGCAAACTGTAAGGCCATAGCAACAAGGGCTGCATGTCCCTCAGGACTCACATTGGGCTGCTGGGTACTTCAGGTACTACAGAAGAGGCTACACTTAATGTTTTCCTTTATGAAACTTGGTCTTTCCATGGTCCTGTCCTTCCTTCCATGGTCCCATTTAGAATGACCATGTTTTTGCTCTGAGCCACTGTGTATCTGAAGTATGTGACTCTAAATTTGTGCTCTTTTAGTAATTTTGAACCGTTAGAACTAATAGAACTTTTGGAGACAGACTGAAGCCGTTTTAAATTATGAACTGGCTAAGAGTTAGGGGGGTTGAAGAGGGGCAAAGGTGGAATATTAGGGTTTAAGGGGATGTGCTTGCATGTCAAGGTGTGAAGGTTACTTTCACTAACTTCATTGGATGGAGAAACACCTAGGAGATTTGTAAAGCTTACCCCTGGGAGTACCTGTAAGGGCATTTCCAGAGAAAATTTGCTAATAGGGAGAAGACCCACCCTGAATGAGATAGCAACAACCCATATGCTGGGGGCTTAAAAGGAATAAAATCAGGGGAGAGCTCACTAATGCAGCCATCCTCTTCCTCTGCTTGTAAGATGCTGTTTTGCAAAGCTGCTCTGTTCTCCCTGCTTCTCACCAGGGTGGACCGAAATTTCTTAAGTCAGAGACAAAATGTCTCCTGCCTTCCTTGAGTTGCGTATGCACGGTATCTTACCACCACCATTAAAGTCTAACATATTTATTAGGTTGCAAAGCCCATTCACAGATATGTTAGAGTTCGTTCGTTGAGGTCTCTATCTCTACTTTCCAAATTTTCTTCAGAAATATTTTATAAATCATTTTCTATGCATATTATTATTGTTATAAACATTTTACCGTATCTTTACATATATCTGATATTTCTGTGAATAAATCTTATTTATGTAACTGAATGTTGAAAAAACTGGCTTAAAAAATATTAAAACCATGCTAATATAAGCCAGGCATGGTAGATGGTCACTCAGGCATTCAAAGGTCTGCTATGTGCTTAAGAGAGCCTAGATTATACAGAATATACCAGGCCAAGGCTACAGTGAGAGACCCTGTCAAAAAAAAAAAAAAAAAAAAAAAAAAAAAAAAAAAAAAAAAAAAAAAAAAAAAAACTGTACAGAAAGCATTTTACATGACAAAGAGGTTTTAAAGCCGGGTGTGGTGCTGCCTACCTTTAACTCCAAAAGGAGGCAGAGGCAGGCAGAGCTGTGAGTTCTAGTCCAGCCTGGTCTACAAAGTGAGTTCCAGGAAAGTCAGGGCTAAAAAAAAAAAAAAAAAAAAAAAAACTGTCTCAAAAAACAAAACAGAACAAAACAAAACAGTTTATAAACCTTCTATTCCCACAAAAAAAAAGTGACAGTTCTTTCTTCACCATATTGTCACCTGTCCTCGATGTATCAGTTCCTTTTTCTGTTGTTGTAAGAAAACACCATGGCCAAAGTGACTTATGTAAAGATTTTATTTTGGCTTATACTATTCCAGAAGGGTGAGAGTTCATCATCGTGGGAGGCAAGGCAACAGACAGGTGTTAAAAAAGAAAAATGTTTTTCTCTTGCCTGCCCCTGCTCCCAGAATGCCGACTCTTTGGCCACAAGATTTGGTTCATTCCCTGACTAGCTTTTAACTTATTTAACCCATTCGATCTGTTCTGTGTCTTCCACGTGTTTAGTTACCTCTCCTTCAGGCCTGACCTGCTAGTTCCTCAGTGCCTCTCCCCGGTGAGAGGCACTTTGAATTTCCCTTTAATCACTCATTATTTCCCAGAATCCTCTCTTCCTGCCAGTGTCCCACCTCCTATTTCCTGCCACAGCTCATTGGCCATAGGCTTTTTTATTGACAGGTGATGCTTATAAGAGATTCTACAGGCTAGCATGGGCACTAGAGCAGGAAGCTGAGAGATCGCTCTTAACTGCTCAACTGCAAGCACGAAGCAGAAAGAGTGAGTTGGAACTAGAGGAAGGTCTTTAAACCCTCAAAGCCCACATCCCAGTGACATACTGCCTCCAACAAGGCTTGACCTCGCCAAGCAATGCCACCAGCGAGGGGCCAAGAGTACAAATAGCTTAGATTTAGAGGACAGTTCTCATTCAAACCACCACACTCAGTAAAATATCTTTTTAATCTTCCTCCTTCTCCACTTCCTTTTTTTTCTCTTCCTCCCCCTCTTCTGCTTTCTGTTTCTCTTCCTTGCTCTCTTCTTTCTCTTCTTTTTTGGTGCTGAGAATAAGAACGGAAGCCTTGCACGTGCTGAGCAAGCACTTCACTAAAGAGCTACATTCCTCGCCTTCTTTTTAATCTTTGCCTCTCTCACTGCTGGGAGAAAAATCCATTAAGTGTTATATATACCACAAATAATCTCAAATATGCCTATCTTATTTCCTCAGAAAGCACATAAAACATCTATTTTTAAATGCTTTTGAAAACGTGTATGCATTGTAGAGATTATAATGTCTTTGCTGAAAAAGAAACAATAGAATTTTCTTCAATTTAAGCAGAAAACAGATTTATTAAATGATATTAATAACTTACAGAATCATTTGAAGAGCTAGAGAAAGTCACAAGGTTTGGCTTCTGCACCACAGAACCAGCCTAGACAGGTTGTCCTTTTGCCAGCACTACCCACTAAGTGCCAGGTTAAATTCCTGATTCAGAGTTATTGATGGCAAGGGTGTTTGAAGGAAGGCTTGAATTCAACTTGAGTTGGCATCTAGGTCTTCCGTTAGCCCTGGCAAGTCACATATCCAAGTCTGATACTGGGGTAGAAATGCTATACCCTCCCATATGGAGGACCACAAGGCTCACAGCGAGAAAGAGCTCACGTAACTGACAATAGTATTATAAAAGCTCACAATTTAGCCTAGTTTTGAAGGATTAAAATCCAAGACTTACATATTCCTGCCTGCTCAGCCCCTGGTGATGGCTACCACAGCACAACATGCCAGTTTGGAGGGAAGCACATTGAGAGAGAAAGCATACACGGTGCCAGGAAGCCAGAGCAAGAAAGAGCCAGTATTGTCCTTTCTATAACAATTCACTGTGGCAAGAAAGACCTCACTCCTTCAGACAGGCATGAACCCGTTTGGAGAGAGATGTTCCAAATGGCCTAATTTCCTTTCACTACCCTCCCAGTCACAGACCTATCACCTCTTACATGGTCGCACCAGAACCAGGCTTCTGGAACCCTGAGAATGTAGCCAAACAATGGCAAGCTATAGCTAGCATCACACTGCTGAGAAGGGAACACTCGGGGAGAGCAACATTACCATCCTATCACCAACTCTCTCCAGGCAACTTCTAACTGAACAGAACTAATCTAACTTAGCTCTTTCCTCCGCTCCTAAGGAAACTGAGGAACATTCATGCATTCAGTTGCACAGTGTACTTAATAAGGTGGATGGATATTCAGAGGAAGCGTATAAACTTCGAGGTGGAAAATATTTTAAATGCAAATGATCATTCTTTCAAATTGGCATTTCATGAGTCTACCCAAATATCAACTTAACGTGAGATTCTGCAGTGTTTTCCTACATCTGTGAGTGTCCGAGAAATCGAAAAGATGGAGGTGGATAAGCCATGGATGGCCCTTAGAGAAGGATTTGTCGGTTTGCTTGTTTTAGACTAAAACAAAGAAAAAGAGTATTTCCGATGTTTTCATTCTGTCTTAGTGTCTCCTAAATAAATTTGGACCCTAAATTCAGGCAGGAGCATGGATGTTGTCTACAAAGTCTTTTGAAAGACTTTGAGACAACAAGGGCAGGGAATGCTTTGCAAATGGACAAATTACTATGATTCTGAAATACAGCTGGCCCTAGGCCCTGGGACTCTGCATTAAACAGTTAGTCCGATCTTTTATTGTCCATCAAGCCCCGCTCACATAGGAATAAAAATTTTTACTGAAACATTAATTTTCAGACTACCATGCCCCAAGCAGAAGGTAGATGACGCCCAACAGTCAAACTCCACCACTGCTTACTTGCCCCTGATATGTTGTTGCAATGCACATGTTCACCCGCAGGTGCACTTAGGAAAAAATTAGATAATATAATGTTACTAAATAATTAAATATTTATGAAGGTCTCTGGAAATTCTCCAAAAAAAAAAAACTCTGTGTGTCTCTGTGTGTGTGTGTCTGTGTCTCTCTGTGTGTGTGTGTGTGTGTGTGTGTGTGTGTGTGTGTGTGTGTGTGTGTGTTGTATACAGGGTTTCTCTGTGTGGCCCTGGATAGTAGTGGAATTCACTCTGTAGAAGGCTGGTCTTAAACTCACAGATATCCTCCTGCCTCTGCCTCCTGAAAGCTCAGGTGTTCAAGTGTTGAGATTAAAGGCATGTGCCACCACCACCCAGTAGGATTCGCTATTTTTTTGTTTTGTTTTGTTTTTTGGGAGATTTTTTGTTTGTTTGTTTGTTTGTTTTTCAAGACAGGGTTTCTCTGTGTCATCCTAGCTGTCCTGGAACTCACTCCATAGACCAGGCTGGCCTCGAACTCAGAAACCCACCTGCCTCTGCCTCCCAAGTGCTGGGATTAAAGGCAGGTGCCACCACTGCCCAGCTTCACTATTTTTTTTAAGAAATGTAATAAATAAAAATATTTGTAAAATAAATAAAAAAAAACAGAAACACAAGTTACTGTAGCTAATAAAATGTCCATAATCTGATTGTCAAGTGCAATACCAGTTTGCCACAGGCAAAGGATTTGGTCTTATTGAAAACTACCAGAAAGGGGCCAGAGAGATGTTTGGAGCACATACTTCTGCAGGCCATCCAAGTTTGGTTCCCAGCACCCACTTCAGACAAGTCACAACTGCCTGTAATTCCAGCTTCAGGAAATCCAAAGCCTTCTTCTATACTCCACATGCCTATGTGCATACACCCATTCATGACACACATATACACACAACTAAAAATTAAATAAACCTTTGTTTTAAAAAAAATCTTTCCAAAGTGAAACCAAGGACATGGCTTGCTGTTCTTCCAGAGGTCGTGAGTTTAGGTTCTAGCACTCATGTCAGGTGTCTCACAACTGCCTTTAACTCCAGATCAAGGGACTGTCACCCTCTTCTGGCCTCCATAGGTGCCCACTCACATGCATGCATTTATATGGTCACAAACACATACATTTAAATAAAAATAAAATCTTTGTTATATCCTGTATCATATATATAAGATATTTTATACTATTATACATTGCATATTAATTAAATAAATATATAGTATATATAAATAAATAAATATCCTATATATGTGATCGTTTTTTAAATGAATAAGAGAAAGAAATAACCTGAGAAGCCTGGGCATGGTGGTGCACGCCTATGACGCAAGCTACTTAGAGGTTGAGGCAATATCACAGGTTCAAGACTATACTATACAGTGAGACCCTGAGGAAACAAACAAACCCAAAAAAAAAAAAAAAAGGAAATATAAAGATGGAGGGGGGTGGTGGTAAGAGCCATGGGTTGGGGAAAAAAAAAAAAAAAAAAACTGCTGTGTAATGTTCTGAGCATGACAGGGCCAGTGTACTCAAGAACTCACAGCAGCTCTAGTCGCCAGCACAGGAGATCATGCCAAATTTCCATCATAGAGAGGGAAGGGCTCAGGAGAAGGGGGTGGGGGGTGGGGGGGGGACGGGGGCCAGAGAAGGGAGGAAAAAGGAATTGAGAGGAAACAAAACAGAACTAGAAGTGAGGGAAACCCCAGGAAGTTTCTCAGGAATGAGTTGGTCCAGGAGCCCAACTGACAACGATATCAGGCTCAGGTTCTTCCTGTTTCTCTTCTCCATCGTCTTCATTCTTATCCTCTACCCCCAACTCTAGCTGATATTCCAGGAAGGAAATGATGCCTCCCGTACTGTGAAGGCAAGTTACGGAAGTTGAGTGGCTCAACTTCCGTAACTTGCCTGCTCTTGATTGGTCAGACCTCTGGTCATATATGCTGCCTCTGGAGAAAGAAGAAAGCCCTCACCCAAGCCATAGTCCTCCTTGACTAACTAACATTGTTGTAGAGAAATGATTCTCCTACAGAAACTCGGAAAAAATACATGAAATAATAAAATCAAGCAGTAAATGTTGCCTACTGATAGTTAAGGCAAAAGTCATGTTGGTGGTACAGCTGAGCACGTGCCTGGCTTCTGTGAAGTACCGGGTTCATGCTCAACGCAGCAAAAAAGAAAAGAAAAAAGGAAAGATGAAATAGCCTGGAAACCTGGGGCTCCAATGTTAGAGAGCTGGATCTTAAATCTTCTCTGTTTGGGAATGAGGGGCTAATCCTGGGGCGTTGCCAAAAGCAAGTGTTCTGAGAAACAAGCAAAACACAGCTGCTTTGTGGCCACTCCCAAAATAATCCAGGAACATGGTTAGTGTCTGTGGCCTTTCTACATTCAGACTCAACCATCGACGTACCACTACCAATGCAGCAGTTTTCTATGCCTAAAATAATGACCTCATTTTTCATTGAGCCTTTAATGCATCCAGTGTGTTCATTTCTGAACACAGGAGTGTCTACATTTGTTAGCAATCTGCTTTTGGGGTTGAGGGGAGGGAGGGTGCTCTCAAATGTATCTTGGAATAAACAATGATATAGATTTTAGTTAAAAGATATTGGCATTCTTGAGCTAGAATTAAGCTATGTAGAATATTGACAATGTATACTCAGTAACTCTCTTAACCAAGTGATTGAATATTTGGTCATTAGCAGAGCTGTTTGGAAAGTATGAGATGTGGCCTTGGTGGAGGTGTGTCACCAGCAGTAAGCTATGAGGTTTTTAAAGTCCACATCATTTTCAATTAGCTCTCTCTCTCTCTCTCTCTCTCTCTCTCTCTCTCTCTCTCTCTCTCTGCCTCTTGGTTATATCTCAAGATATAATCTCTCAAGTACTGCTCCAGCACCTTGCCTGCTTGCCTGCCTGCTGCCATGTCTCCCACCATGATGGCCATGGACCCATCTTCTGAACTATAAGCCTCCCAAAAATCTTTCTTCTATAAGATAACTTGGTTGTAATGTCAGATCACAGCAATAAAAAGTAACTAATACAAGAGTCTATCCCAGAGACTGGAGGAATCAGAGAGAGTCTACCCTATTTCAGACAGGCCAATGACTAAAGTGTTCAGATCCACCAGCCTAAGACTTGTGGAGCACTGTTTGTCTATCTGAAACAGGAGATGGGGCTTGCAGGGGCCATGAAATTGGACCCACAGTTTAAAGAATAGTCATGTTCTATAACCATAAGCAAATTACCTAGACTCTCTGAGCCTCAGTTTTCTGACCTGTAAATCAGGTTGAAATAGCTCCAACCACAGGAACATAGGTCATTTTAAATGAGTAACCAACCTATAATCGACACTGAATAAATGTTCATTATTAATATGACTACACATAGTCAGTTTTCATGTTTCTTACTCTGAAATTTCAAATCTGTGTAATGAGATGTTTCTAGGGAGTGTTTATGGGTGCATGGGGGGGTCATAAACCAACATCCACGCTGCTCTCCTCCCTATTTTTGAGGTAGGATTTCCCACTGAACCTGGAGATCACTGATTGACTAGCTTGGCTGGCCAGCAAGTCTCATTGATCCTCCTGTCTTTGTAGCCTCGGCGTTGGAATTACCTGTCTTTTTACATGGGAACTGGGGATATAAACTCAGACATCCATGCTTACATAGAAAGTATTCTACCAACTAAGCCATCTCCCTTGCCACATAATTATTCCATAGTTTATCCAACCTAAAAATGTCAATCATCTACCATATATACCCACAAAATGAGGACATGTGCTTCTGGAAGGGGGGGGGGGGGGCTAATGCTGTGACTAGATACTTCACCATCAGTTCTGACACTGACTCTCTGAGATAGGTTCTACTACTGTTCTCCCTTTATGAGGAAACCCCAGAGAAATTAAGTAACTTACCAAAGGTCACAAAGTTGGCAAACATTACTAACTTGAGGGGTTGAACACAGATAATCTTCTTGCAGAGTCCAAACCTGTTCCTTTATCTTCTCTTTACAGGGATGGGAGGTATCTCACTATGTTGCCCAAGCTTGTCTCTAACTCTTGAGTCTTAAGAGACTGGAACTGCAGACACACGTAGCTGTACCCACATGCCATTTGCGTTGTATATTTGCTGTGAAAAGCAAAGAAAACAAATAAGGACAGGTTAAAACATAGAGAAAGTAGCCACTCATTCTATGACTTACTTGTAAATAGCTCCTGTGATGCAGCTTTGGCTGCAAACTTCACCCCTTGTCAAAGAAGCTTCTTTATACAGTAGATGTAGTTATAGAGAGAATCAACAGTTTGGGGTATAAACAACTGTGGAGTGTTCAGTTCTGAATCATGTTCCCTCCTCACCAAGGCTCAGGGATCATCACAGAACAGTGGGCAGAGATAAAGGCCATAAGTGGGGAGACCCTGCTGCAAAAGAGTATCTTCTGAGCATGGCAGGGCCATTGCACTCAGGACTCCCAGCACTTCGGTTGCCAGCACAGACCTGCACAGGCTCAAGCTTATCAGCACTACAGCATGGAAAGAGACGGGACTCATGGGCCCTGTCCATAGCTGCAGGGCTATTGCAGCTAATGACTGCTGGAGGAGGGAGAGGCACTTTACTTCAGGAGTTGGCCTGGTAGATTCCACTAGTAGAAGGCACCTACAATCATGCCCATATTTGGCAGCAATAATTTAGACCCAGTGGAATGAGAAGAGGGGGAGGAGCTGGAAGGGAGCTGTTTGAGGAGACCCTGGAAGAGCTGGAGGGTAGTCATACGACCTAAATACATTGTATTCAAGTAGGAGGTTATTAAAGAATAAGTTAAAGTTACAAATAATTTTAAAGAATGCTTAAATGGCAACTTACTGCATTTAATCATCTAACGCCCCTATGAAGTAGATGCTACCATTACTGCCATTCCAAACATAAAGAAAATAAAGCTTAAACATATAAAAGATTTGCTCAAAGTTACATGGGAAGTGAATAGTGAAGACGGGCTTCAACCCTGGCCATCTGGCACTCGTATTTAGTTATAACACTCTCCTCACTACCTGACCTAAGTATGGTGATGCTGTTATTATTAGGAAACCATGTGTCTATTTATCCAGGTTTCATTCAGAGAACACCAGCCACTAACATTGTGGTCTATTAAAGATGGTGGAGTCGAGCCACAGAAGCTGAAGACACACCAGAAAAGCTACATACAGTGTGGCAGACTCAGGCTAGTCACTGAGAGAGCAAAGTGCAGGCAAATTTGTGAAGGAAATTAATGTTTCCTCTGGGGTTTCCAAACTCTTTTTCAAACCTCTTTCTCTCATCCTGAAGATTCCCCTCAGTGCTATTGGAAAGGAATATATGCTCTTCAAATTGCTATCACTCGATTAGGAACTCAAAATGGGTTAATATAGAACCGTCAGTGTGAGCTCCTCGGAATGTTAATGACACCGGTAGAAAGTTCAAAGGCTGATGCTCCAGTGAAATATGAATTTCTAACATTCCAATATGTACCCAAGGACAAGAACTCTTTGCCACCCAGGGCCAAACTGTGGAGAAACTGGAACTCTGGGAGAACTTTCGGTTTAAAACATTAAAATGCATGGATAACATTTTTAAAGCAGACAATTTAATATTAAGAAATGCTGGAAATAGAGTTGACTTCATGGGCTTTTTTGTTGACTGAGTCCAGAGATGCAAAGGTTTAAATAACTCCTAGAAGAGCAAGTTCGACCTAAAACTGAAAGGGGCACCAGCAGACAACAGACACAGACCCAAGGATCCTCATAGTCATTCCTCAAAGCCTCCTTAGGGAGCCATGACCTACATTGTCAGCATACCTTGTTTTGACTCCACACACTTTTATTTCACTCCATTAGGAGTTGCCCCTCTGCAACAGAGAAAAAGAATGCCTCTCTCAAGGCCACAAAGCTCACCATGGCCATGGAACCTAGGAAAGGCTGCAGAGAGAAAAGAAAACAGTCAGCCCCAAAACTGTGCCTATGATTAACACACAGCATCACAACCCTGAAACAAAAGTCCTTCCAAACAGCCATCGGCTACCCTAGGCGGTCCACCTCGGGGTTCCCTGTGTTAATTTTCAGATATGAAATATTCCACTTTTTTGATCCCCAGCTGATGGTATTATTGGGGGGGGGGCTTCTGGAAGTGTTAGGAGGTGGGGCCTCACTAGAGGAAGCAGGTCAATGGAAGCATGACTTTGAAGGTTATACCTGGTCACCAGTCCTTCCTCCTCAACTTTCTATCCAGTATGAGATGAAGAACATCTTCTGCCACATGCCCACTGCTGCCATGATGCTCTGCCAGAGTACATGGGGCCACACAACCAGAGACTGGACCTCCTAAAACCATGAGCCAAAAAAAAACCTTTCTTCCATGAGGTTGTTGGTGCCAGGCACTCCATCACAGCACCTACAGCTAAGAAGAAGAGAGCAACTAGTACCTATGTTCCGTTTACTTTCAACTTTTTAATACAACTCAACGTCCCATCCCAGGAAATGGCTGCTACCCACAGTGGAGGGATCTTCCCACATCAACTTCATAGTTGCTCTCTTCTTCTTAGCTGTAGGTGCTGTGATGGAGTGCCTGGCACCAACAACCTCATGGAAGAAAGGTTTTTTTTTGGCTCATGGTTTTAGGAGGTCCAGTCTCTGGTTGTGTGGCCCCATGTACTCTGGCAGAGCATCATGGCAGCAGTGGGCATGTGGCAGAAGATGTTCTTCATCTCATGAAGTTGAACAAGTCAACTTCATCAAGATCATCCTTCATAGTCATTACCAAAGACTGGTCTCCTGGATGAGCGTAGATTTAGCCAAGTTGGCAATTGAGATTATCTATCACATTAGGCCAATGAAAACTTGTTCTAGGTAGTATCTCACTACAAGGTCCCCAAGAGGCTGGGAGTTTTGTTGTATTTCAAAATAATATCATTGGGATGGGAATGTGTCTCCATAGTAGAACACTTGCCTAACATGCATGAGGCCCTGCATTCCATCTTCAGAGAACGTAACAATGATAATGAAGAGGAAACGGAGGAGGAAAAGAGGGAGGAGAAGGAGGAAGAAGATTGGGAAGAGGAAATGTTGTTCAAGGTCCACATTGATAAGGAAATAAACATTAATTTTTTGCAGGCCAGTCCTGCTTCTGCCTTCAAGGTATTAACACACTGAGGGGGTGGAGACAAGCCTTCTCCGAGATGGTTTT
This sequence comes from Arvicanthis niloticus, assembly GCF_011762505.2. Lineage (NCBI taxonomy): Eukaryota > Metazoa > Chordata > Mammalia > Rodentia > Muridae > Arvicanthis > Arvicanthis niloticus. The sequence goes on from NC_047672.1 coordinate 23,714,380, forward strand.
CAGTGTTACAGCTCCTTTTATTTGGGGGTAACAAGGGCTATATAAGCCTTGGGGAGTGGGTAGGGGCTTTTGAGGTGTGTATACATTATTGGCTGGGACTGAGGTGCTTCAAATGTTTCATTTGCATAAAGAGGAATTCCAGGTGTTTGTTGGACATGTCCTTATAGGGAGAGGGGAACTTATATATCTGTAATTTGGCCATCAGGTTACATAAATACCTCAGCGGCGGTAGAGGTGGGGTCAAAGGGCTATGTCCCCAAGAGCATGCAGGCCCAGACCTGCCGATCTCAAGGTGTTTCAGGGTTTGGGCACTTCTCGACCCCGCTCTTGCTCCAGGCCTGTTCTTCCCTATTGTTGCACCTGCCCCAGTAATTTTCAGCTTCTTAGTGTTTGCATTTAAAGAAACAGTCACTGAGCATGGAGCACTTGAGCTTTCCCAGAGAGGAAGGGCTGTAGGAGGAGTGAGGCTGTAAACACCTGGCAGCATGAATGCTTTTCGCATGATTTCACTCAGAGAATTCCAAACACAGGTATAAAAGTGATGGATGGATGGATGCATATATATAAGTACCCTGTCACTGCCTTCAGACACATCCAGAAGAGGGTATCAGGTCCTATTTTACAGACGGTTGTGAGCCACCATGTGGTTGCTGGGAATTGAACTCAGGACCTCCGGAAGAGCAGTCAGTGCTATTAACCACTGAGCCATCTCTCCGGTCCCCTCAGGGTGATATTTTAAGCACAAAAACCATATCCTGAGTTGACACACCTCAATGAGCAAGAACAGTTAGCCAGAAGTGGAACTACAGAAGCCAAAAAGCAAAGCTTGTGTATTTAGCGACTTTCCATGAACTATGAACTTTGATGGGTTAGGTCTTTGTTTTTGTTTTGGCTGGTGGTACTGTCTATATGCTGTGTTTTACAGCCTAAACAGTACTTTCTTGTGGAATCAGTTGTGCAAGGTCTAGGGACCTAGTAAGGTCTGAGGATCTGTTACAATATCAGTCTGGAGTTGGCCCTTCAAATGTTGATAATCTATAACATATTTTGCAAGCAGACATTCAGTTTTCAGTAATACCAACAATTTTCTAGAAAATATATGTTGCCAAAATTGACATAATAATGAAGACATTTCTAAAAACCATTATCTTAAATGGGCAGTAAGAATTACCGAAACAATAGGAATAATAATGATCTTAAAGATTTTGTAATTTAAGGCCTTTCGCACAAAAAGAAACTTTAACTACAGATAAATTCAAACACTAGTGAATTCTACCAAACATCTTTAAAAGTAATAATGCTAATTTTACAACTCTTCCAGGAAATAAAAAGTGGGAAACAGCCTTTTGCCTGTTAGTGTATCTAGTGACTATACTTAAAGAAAGCAAAATTATACACCAATCACATTCCTCAGTGGAGATGCAAAATCCCCAAACTAAATATTCACAGGCTAAGTAGAGAAAAACATAAAATAATTTAGTTTCACAACCAAGTTAAGTATATTTCAAAATTAAATGGTAAAACAGTCTGTATGATACAGAAAAGGGTTTTTAATTATATAGTCACTTCAATTGATGCATGGAAATATGTAATAATAACACTTATTATGACAATGGTGTTGCTGTATAGATGAAGATGGGAGCTTACAGAAGTCCTGTGAACAGAAACAGCCAGGAGTTACAGAGAGGAGATGAGGTCGCTATAGTAGCACTGGTATCCAACAAAGGGAAGGTGGGAATATCACCAGGAAGCAAGTGCCTGTAGAGAGTCTATGGTGTGTAATCATCCTAGGAGCATCACTAAGAGAAATGACTAAAGACTAGGAACCATAGTCCTACTATCTGAAGTAGCTAGAGGGACCTAGGAGCTGGTAAAGAACTTGCCATACAAGCAAAAAGACCTGAGTTTCAGTTCCCAGAAACCACATAAAAATCCGGGTATCACAGTACAAGTTTGTAATCCCAGCTCTGCAAAGACAGGGACCAGTGGATCCTGGAAACTCACTGGCCAGACAGTTTAGCTGAATCAGTGAGCTCAAGGTTCCGTGAGAGACCTTCTCAAAACTAAGGTGGAAATGACCAAGGAGGGCACCAACTTCAGCCTCTCAGTTCCACGGGCATACACACAATGTAAGGCTGCACACAAAACATGTACATACACACACACACTCAAGGAGCTAGAGCAGAATACTTTTTCAGTCAGACTACCTTCAAAAGTATCTTCTTATTTATATATTCCTTCAATTAATCTGTAAGTTCTGGTTGGATTTTTACTTTAGATCAAGCTCAAACTATTTAAAGAATATGATTACAAATAAAATGTACACCACACTGTACATCATACAAGAGGCTAGAGTATAGGATATCAACAATTATTGCCAAGAGTGAACAATAGGGAAATAGCAGAGCCAAGCTTCTAAACCATGTTTTTTAGATGTTTACTCTTTAACCCACAGGCTTTATTGTACCACCCTGGCCCTCTGCTAAGTTGAACATGGCTTGTTCCCTCCAAACTCACACTAAAATGCGGCACTCGGTATAACAATGTTGAGAAGCGGTAGGAAGGAACACTAAGAGGTAACCAAATCATTAAGAGAGATTTGCAGTTCTCCCAGGACTGGATCAACCACAACAAGGGTATTTAAATATAAAGTGAGGGTGCCTCTGTGCTTTGCCCTTCCCACATTAGACTACTCATCCTTCTGCTTTTACTCTATGTCATGTGGCAGAACAAGACTCCCCTCCTAATACTGGATTTCCCAGCCTCCATAATGCTGAGCTGAATAAACCTTCTTTCTCTAACAAATTATACAATCTCAGACTTTCTGTTATAGCAACAGAAAATAGGTTAAGATATGAGAGAACAAGACAGAGATGGAGAACAGTTTAATGTCATTGTGAGGGTTGGGGGGGGGTCTTTCCAAAGAAAATGTTTCTTTGTCATTCATCTGAGAAAACTGGGAGATTAGATAGACAGAAAAGAACTGAAGTGAGTGAGAGTCTTAAAATGACCTGAGGAACAAAATACAAGGCTGAACAGTGCAAGAGCAGCTTGTAGAGAGTCCTGCACTGGTGAGACTTCCAAGCGTGGGCAATGAGAAGCTGTTAGCCAAGGTTCGGGGAATGTCTTAGTTCAGGTTTCTATTGCTGTGAAAAGGCAACGTGGCCACAGCAGTTCTTACAGAGGAAAACGTTTCTTTGGAGCTGTCGTACAGTCTCAGAGCTCTAGTTCATTATCATCATGGCAGGAAGCATGGTGATGTGCAAGGCAGACCTGGTGCTGAGAAGGAACTGAGAGTTCTACATCCAGATCTGAAGGCAACGAGAAGAGACTGAGCCATTAGCCTTTCTTGAACATCTGAGATTTTAAAGCCCTGACTCACAGTGACACACTTCCTCTAAAAGTAACACCTATTTCACAAAGGCCACACCTCCTAATAACGCCAATCCCTACAAGCCTATGGAGGCCAGTTTTATTCAAGCCACCACATTCCATTCTCTGGCCCCTATAGGTTTGTAGCCATGTCATAACAGAAAGTGCATTTAGTCCAACATCAAAAATCCCCATAGTCTATGACAGTCTCAAGTTATTTAAAAATCCAAAGTCAAAAGTCTCTTCTGAAGCTTATACAGTCCCTTAACTATCACCCCCTGCAAAGTCAAAATGAAAAAACAGATCACATACTTCCAACACATATTAGCACAGGGTATACATTATCATTCCAAAGGGAATATAGTAAGAAAATATTGGACCAAAGCAAGACCAAAATCCAGCTGGGCAAACTCCAAACTGTGCAGCTCCATATCTGATGTCAAAGTGCTCTTCAGGTCTTCAATTCCTTTCAGTTTTGTTAACTACAACATAGTTCTTTCTCTTGAGCTGTTTCTGCTCCCTGTCAGCAGCTCTCCTTGGCAGGTATCCCTGACTCTGACATCTCCAACCTTTTTGGGTCTCCAAGACAACCTAGGCTTCATCTTTACAGATTCACACAATGGCCTCTCTAGGCCTCCATGTAGGGACACCTCTGACACCTCAGCGGTTTTCTTAGTCTGGAAGGAAGATTCCTTCCATAACCCTTTTCTTCTATCCTTGATTCTAAAGCCAGAATTACATGGCCAAAGCTGCTAAACTCTGCTGCTTGCTAGGGCAGGAACATGTCCCCCTTATCCAATGACATCTTCACTAGCTTCCTGTTTTCAATGGTCTCCTTTATTGCCTACATTGGCTGTCCCTGAAATTGAATCTGTAGACCAGGCTGGCCTCAAACTCAAAGATCCAACTGCCTCTGCCCAGAGTGCTGGGATTAAAGATGTGTCAACACACCCAACCCTAAACTTTTCTTCAATTCCTTTTCACAGGTTGGAAGCTTAGCTGCAAGCCATTGTGCCCTGAGGTCACCACTCCCTTTGTTCCACCTACCACCAGGCTTTTCTTTAATCTATTTATCTCCTTGAACAAAGAATTTACTTCTACTTCCTGGTGTCCCTTTTCTCCTTGAACTGGACATTTTCTATTTTTCTTTTCTCGGTTTGCTTCTTTTTGTTATAGATCTTCGTAAGAATGAACACTAATAACCATGCAACAGAGTCAATACGAGGCTACGTTGAAATTTCCTCTGCCAAAGTGATTAATCCATTAACTCTTCATTTTAGCTTCAGGCAGACTTTACAGACAAGGGCAGAAAACAGCTACATTCTTTGGCAAATATCATAAGAATGGTGTTGAAGCCACATATTAGTATTCTCCTCTGAAACTTCTAAGCCAGGCCCACACAGTTTAAATCATCCTCAGCACCACTGTCTTCCATGTTCCTGCTACGATAGCCTACTCAGCACCACTTACAGTGATCAGCTGCTTTTCTAATCCAAAATCTTAAAGTATTCCTTCAAATAAAAGCATGGTTAGGCCTATCACAGCAATACCACAGTCCTGGTATCAACTTTTGTCTTAGTTCAGGTTTCTATTGTTGTAAAGAGATACCACGACCATGGCAACTCTTTTTAAAGAAAGTATTTAATTGGGGTTTGTTTACAGTTTCAGAAGTTAGTCCATTATCATCATGTCGGGAGCATGGTGGCATTCAAATGACATGGTGCTAGAGAAGTAACTAAGAGTTCTACACCCTGATCTGTGGACAGAGAAAGCTAGAAAGCTCATGCATATGAGAGAGACAGACAGACAGACAGACAGACAGACAGATGAACTAAGCCTGGCATGCGCTATTGAAACAGTAAAGCCCACCCCCAGTGATACACTTCCTCCAACAAGACCACACCTCCTGGTCTTCTAATCTTTCTCAAATAGAGCTATCCCCAACAATTAAGCATTCAAATATATGAAATATATGAGTCTACGGGAGACATTCTTACTCAAACAACCACACATGTGTATTCCTGGAGTTCACTGGCCCTCTAATATCACCTAATTGACAAATTTCAGGCCAATGAGACACCTTCTCTCAATAAGCAAGGTGGACAGCACCTGAGGAATGACCTGAGGTTGACATCTGGCCCCTACATGTACACACACACACAGACACGTGTGCGCACACATCAACGCGCACGTACACATGTACACAAGCTATAACCTTACTACTTGTAATCTAAAATATGCACACCAGGTATTGCTTTACAAAGCTTAACAAGTCTGATAATATGTTAGATACAATGTTAGATACATTGATATATCAATAGACTATAACCAATGCAATTCTGGAAGACTACTTGAAAGTCTGTGAACACAATGATAACACTTCAGGTGCCTCACCTGAAGAGATGCTTATGTATGTGCCAAAAAGCAGCTTGCAGGAAAATGTTCATTGGATGCTTCTGATAATGAAAAAAAAAAAAAGAGAGAGAGAGAAAAGGATTCCCTTGGTGCAAAATGTTAAATAACCATAGTATATTTATATAGTGGAATACTCTGCATAAATTAAAATAGATTAATTATATATGTATATATTAAGATGTATGACTCTCAAAAACACAATTTCAAGTGATTAAAACAAGATGCAAAAGATGTATACAGAAAATTCCCAACTGTGTACTTTTTGAATGAAAGGCATGGCTGTTTGTATCCTATTTGTGGCACATACAGATGTCCAAAAGGACAAATGCACACACAGGAAGAACACACACCAACCATCATCATGATCATCATCTCTGAGGAGACAGAGAGTGAGAGAGAAAGCAGGAGGAAGGAGCTTCACCTCTTCTGTATTCATATCTGCACAGCAAAATCTAAATTTTAAAGAAGTAGAGGAAGCATTCATTTGATGAGCTATAAAAAGTACACCTCTCATTTTAAAACCAGCTTACTGAGTTATCATTTACATACCACAAGATTCAGCCTTTTTACATATACAGTTTGATGAGTGTTAGCAAACAAGTACAGTTGTGTAACCACTAGTATAATTGAAAAGCACTTCTACTGCCCAGGAAAGTTCCCTCACACCCCTCTTCCTCCTCACTAGCACCCCTCTGTGGTCCTCTGTCCCTGTAGTCTACACTCCCAGTGAAACACCTCCACAAAGCCACCAAAGTGGACTAACATAGCATGTAGCCTTTCAAGTGTGACATATCACTTAACACAAGGCTTCCGAGACTCATAGATATACTTATATGTTAGGGTTTCTATTGCTACAATGAAACACCGTAACTGAAAAGCAAATTTGAGAGAAAAGAGTTTATTTGGCTTACACTTCCATTTTGAAGAAAGCCAGGGCAGGGACACAAACAGGGCAGGAACCTGGAGGCAGGAGCTAAGGCAGAGGCCATGGAGGAGTGCTGCTTACTGGTTTACTAGTCATTGCTAGTCAGTCTGTTTTCTTATAGAACCCAGGAGTCTTACAGAACCCACCAGTCCATGAGTGGCACCACCCACAATGGGCTGGGTCATCTCCCATCAATCAATAATTAAGAAAATGTCCTACAGGCTTGCCTACAGCTCCATATTATGGAAGCATTTTCTTAATTAAGGCTCTCTCCTCTGATGACTTTAACTTGTGTCAAGTAGACATAAAAGTATTCGGTACATATTTATTCATAATTTACTCCCTTTTGTTACTTACTCTCCCATTGTAGAAGGTACCACAGTGTGCTTGTCTATTTACCTACTGATGACCATCTGAGTTGTTTCTTAGTTTACGCTATTATAAATAAAACTGCTACAGTGAGATCTGGTGGTTTAAGTCTGTAATTCTAACACTATGGAGACTGAGACAGGGTAATTCTAACTTCAAGGTCAGAAACCATACAATCACAATAAATGCAAAAAAAAAGGCCTTTGTCAAAGTTTAATATCTCTTCATGATAAAAGCCCTGAAGAAAATAGAAAAACAGACCTCGACATAATAAAGAATACGTATGACAAATATATACCAACATTATACTAAACAGAAGAACAGCTTAAAAATTCCCTCTAAAACCAGGAACAAGACAAAAGTGTCCACTCTGATCATGCTTATTCAATATAGTCTTCTAGTTCTTAGCTAGAAAAATAAAGTATGAAAAAAATTTTAAAAGTCTACAAATAGGAAAAAAAGTCAAATAATCCCTATTTGCATTACTCTATATTGGAATAGTGTCTTCAGATGATAGTTAAATTAAGGGTCTTGAGATAAAAAGATTCCTTAGGACCTGCCAGGTGGGTCATAAATACAATCATATGTATCTTTTAAGATCCATGGAAAATCTATCTAGGGAACAAAGGAATATTTGAAGATGCTAGCCTTGAAAATTGAAATGATATGGCCACAAACCAGTGAGAGCCGATAACCACTAGCTAGATATCAGAGGAGTCAAAGAGCTGGCTATTCTCCCTGAAGAAGCATATGTTCTAAAAAGGAGCAAAGCCTAGTCGATGTCTTGATTTTAGTGCAATCAAACTGAATTTCAACATCTAACTTCCAAAAATATGATGAAGGTAAGCCACTGGGTGTAATATTTAATTACAGCAGCCCTTATAAATTCTACTTAATGACAGTCAGTGCCTACCTATCCCTTTCTATACCTCCTTGTACTATGGTTTGGATATGACTTGGGAGTATCCTTGAAGGGTTCATGAATTGAAGTTTAATCCTCACTGTGAGGTATTAAGAGGGTAAAAAATTAATCCAACGTGGGCATTTAGAGATGGGGTAATTAAGCCATGGGGTGGAGGACTCGTGAATGAATGTTGGTAGTTTCATAAGAGACCAGGAAGATAAAGACATGCTCACTGTCTCTTGCCATGTGCTGCTCTGGACCACCTTAAGACTCTGTGAGCAAGAGGGCTATTGCCAGGGGCACAGGGGAATAGCTCAGTGAGAAAAGCACTTGCCATGCAAGCTGGACAACCTGAATCAGAATCTCCAGAACACACACAAAAGCTGGATGCAATAGCACCCATCTCTAACACCAAGACACCAGGACTTGGAGACCAGAAAACAGAAGGAGCATAGCCCAGTGTACTCAGCACTGAACAAGAGTGACCTTGTCCTAGACAAGATGCAAGGCAAGGGCCAACACCTTAGATTGTTCCCTGACCTCCACATCTGCACTCATACACCCATGCTCACAGACATGAGTGTGCACACAAGCATTATACACATACCCCAGAAAAGGAAGCTATCACCAAGTGCTTCAAACAGAACCAGAAGCCAAAAGAAACCTCTTTTCAACATACCAAATCTGTGGCATTGGGTTATTAACGGAAAAAGAACTAATACACTGTGGTGGTTTGAATATGTTTGGCTGGACCAGGGAATGGCACTATTAGGAGGTGTGGCTTTGTTGAAGTAGGCGTGGCCTTATTGGAGGAAGTGTGTTATTGTGGTGATGGGCTTTGAGGTCCTATGCTCAAGTTCCACCTAGTACAGAAGAGTCCATCTTCTCCTGGCTGCCTTTGGATCAAGATGGAGAACTCTAGGCTCCTTCTCCAGCACCATGTCTGCCTGGATGCTGCCATGATTCCAGTCATGATGATAATGAACTGAACCTCTAAAACTGTAAGCCAGCCCCGATTAAATGTTGTCATATATATATTTGCCTTGGTCATGGTGTCTCTTCACAGCAATGAAACACAAACTAAGACATAAACCTGGCTGTGTTTTAAGAAAGATTTATTGCCAGGCATGATGAAACATTCCTTTAATCGCATCACTCAGGAGGTAGAGACATGTGGGTCTCTGTGGGCCAAAGGCCAACATCATCTAGATAGCAACACAAGGCTACATAGGGAGACCATGTCTTAAAAAATGAAGGAAGGAAGATATGATGTGATTTATAAATATTCACAAAACATACTAAAAACAGAAATAAGCAAAGCAATGGCTCAGCAGTTATGAACACATACTGCTCTTGAACACGGCCCAAATTCAATTCCCAGCACCCACGTCAGATGGCTCACAAACACCTATAGCTTCACCTCCAGGGGGTATGACAGTCTCTTCTGGCCTCCACTGGCACACGCCCTCACGGGAACAAAACTACACAGAGACAAACACAGACACACACACACACAATTAAAGCAAACTTTTTTCATATATAGAAAATCGATTAAAATAAGAAAAGCCATACAAAGTAGAACCAACAAGCATTATATAAATCCAGCAGGCTCTCAACATCTGTGGGTTTCCATACATAGATTCACTTAATCAATAGGATTTTGAGGGAAAACTTGCATCTGGAGTAAATATGGGCAGACATTTTTTTCTCTTGTCACTATTCCCTTAACAATACAGTATAACAACAATTCACATATCTTTTACATATGTATCACTCCTAATCTAGACATGATTTAAAGTATATCATAAGCTGTGCATGTACTATATTCAAATCTATATGATGAGCACCCATAGATTGTGTCCATGACATGTCTTGGAGCCAACTCCCCGTGTATAATTTCAGTAGAGCTACCTTTTATAGGGATTACTACACAGCGCTTATTGAATGCTTAGTAGATTGATTGAGAAACGAGTGCTTTATTCTGAGCATTTATCAATGCCTTACATAAATACGCTAACATAGATTTTAGAACTTAGGCAAGTCAGCAGTGAGTTCTATATCTACAGGAGGGTATTCAGTTAACATTGTCTTCGCTCCTATAGAAGTTGTGTTTGCCAAGTTTTAATATGTTATCAACCCATATATAGGGGATATATATATATATATATATATATATATATATAGAGAGAGAGAGAGAGAGAGAGAGAGACTATTTCACACCATAAGTCAATTACAAACTTGACTTTAAAGCTAACAGCCAATACAAAAGGGAATTGTTGCTGGTTAGTTTTTATCAACTTGACATAAAGTAGAGTCACCCAGGAAGAGGTAACTTTAATTGAGTACATCAAATTGGCCTGACATGTCTATGGGACATTCTCTGGATTAATAATTACTTTGGGAGGGTCAAGTCCCCTATGGGCTGTGTCATTCCTGTGCAAGTTGTCCTGGGTTGTAGCAGAAAGCAAGCTGAGCAAGTCATGGAGGAAGCCAGTGAGCAGTGTTCCTCCAGGATCTCTGCTCCAGTTCCTGCCTCGAGCCCCTGCTTTGGTCCCTCCAAATGATAGACAGTAAGCTGCATGCCAAATCAAGTTTGCTCCCCACGAAGTTTTTGGTCAGTGTTTCATCACAGCAACAGAGAGGCAAACTAGAATAAAGGTCTTCGTGTTTACAGAACTTAGAGGGCATTGGTTAGAAACAACCCAAACCTACAGAAACAGGAAACACAAGCGAAAGCTCTCCGCCTAGAACATGGGGGTAGGTGGCTGTATTTATGCACAGGACTTTAACAGCCTTGGTGTAGACGTTAATAAGATTGCATACTATAATGTGGGTTGATAACATATTAAAACTTGGCAAACACAGATTCTTTAGGAGTGAGGACAATGTCAATCGAATACCCTCCCCTAGATAGAGAACTCGCTGCTGAGTTACCTCAATTCTAAAATCTATGTTAGTGTATTTATGTAAGGCCTTGATTAATGCTCAGAAAGTAAGTCCTCGTTTCTCAATTGACCTACCAAGCACTCAATAAGCGCTGTATAGTAATCCCTATAAAAGGTGGCTCTATTGAAAGCAGATTTTGTAAGGAGCGAAATGCTGTTAGTGTTTCTGTTGTCGATAGAGGCTTAGATAACTACTGAGGAGACCTCCCTTTTTTATGGGAGGCAGTCTCTCCACTCTTGTCTTTTCAAGGAAAAAAATTCCAGAGGAGACACACAGTTTGAGCAGTTTACCTAACAAGAAAGCGAAGATTTCAAGGAGATGAGGAGCAGCGTAGTAGATTCCCCGTTGTATCGTTTTTATTCTTATTTTTATAAAGTGGGTGTCATAGTGATGAAGTAGGGTGAGCCTTTCTCTTTCCCAAATCACGGTGGGTCAGATTACTTTTTAAAGATATTTCTTCTCAGGATCCTCTAGAAAAACTTATAATGGAGGCCAAGGCCACAATGAAAATGCTACTGCAATGAGGTCATGCTCTTTGCCGGATGCAAATCCTTCACTAGTGCACACGTGGGCAAATACCACAGTGCCTTAGTTTTTGATGCGGTATGAACAGCCTATCTTCAGCCCCAAGGACAGTTAACCGTAAAGGTCACTCTGACCTGCAGCTAACACAACTGCGCAGATAAAGCTGCAGTTTTCTTGGCCCACAGATCTGATTTCTTTTGAGATTGCTCAAGCTCTCATAACTGTCCGTTGGTTATGATATTTTCTTGTCCCACAGTTATGACATCTTGCTTTTTTTTTTTTTTAATTGAGAGTTTGGGTCCGGGGTGATGGCACACACTTTTAAACCCAGGCCTTGGGAAGCAGAGGCAGATGGATCTCTGAGTTTGAGGCCAGCCTGGTCTACAGAGTGAGTTCCAAGACAGCCAGGGCTACACAGAGAAAGCCTGTCTCAACAAACAAAACAAACAAAGGAAAGAAACGGGCTGGGGACAGAGTTTTACAATAGCTTATCAAAATGTACAAAGAGAAGCAGAACCTGGGCTGTCTTCCAAGACACAATTCTCTCCGTGCTACCACTGCTCCTGTCTCCTAGCCAACAGTTCCATCCCTGTACCCTGAAGAGAGAGCCACACGGCTGAACTCCTTGACTGAACCTTACTGGGTCAGAAAGACTCCGAGCTAGCATCAAGTAGTACGGAGCACATAGGACATAAGCTCTAATGAAAAGAAAAATGAAACGTGAGGACAAAGGAAAAATACTGCATTTCATTCTACTATCACAGAGCACGTTGCTTCAGAGACGAAGGACTCGGATCTGGCTATTCTCAACAAAATGAAGTGTGTGGTCCCTCCAGAACCTTCTTGGAAAGCCAAGACTCCCCCCACGCTCAGAACCACACCCACACACCCGACTTTCCCCACCAGCGGAAGCCCTCGGCTCAGAGCGAGCGGTGCCGCTAGGTGTCGCCCGAGGTCCCGCCCCCAGGGAGCGATAGTAGTTCCGGGTTGATCGCCTACCCCGCTCTAGCCACCAAGCTTCCGCCTCTCTCCTGCTCTCTAGAGCTGGGAGCAAGCAAGGGGGCGGGCCTTCCGGGCGCGCGCGCGCGAGCGAGGTCAGGGGCAGGTAAGGCATGGGGAGTTATGGGGTCACAGCAGAGGGCGGCGGCGGTGCAGGCAAACACCGGTCCCTAGCAAGGTGGAATTGCCAGATCCAGTCGAGTCAGTTAGGGCCTTCCTTGGGGTTTCACGTGTACCCCACAAATACCTGCGTCCTGTGGGGAATCGAACAAGCCAAAAGTGCACGTCCTTTCCCCTAGTTAGCCCGCCTCAGCACTCAGTTTTGTGTGGGAAGCGCTGACCATGTTCGTTGCTAGTTACTTAAAGTGCAATTTAGATGGTGCTTGGGAAAATGAATGACACTACTACTGCTTCCATCAACCCAGGAGTGATCGAATCAGACAGCGGAGAGTAGGAGTTGTTCGTGCTGAACAATATGAAGTTATCTCTTCGGTGGCGTTCATGCCCTGTGACCCAGTAAAATAATTGGTACCAATTTTTAAATGCTCGTTCTGAGCAGGTTGCTTCTCAGTAACGACCCGTGTGCATTCCTCGGGACGTCGTGATTGGGCAGGCACTATGCCTTCAGCTTTCCATGTCAGTCTCAACTCAAATAAGGTGAAGAGCAACCGGACTCCTGACGGTGGTAACTGACCTACACTTATACGCACACAAGTGTACCTGCGAGCATTCTAAATAAATGGATCCATGAAAAAAGATAAACTTGCCTTTTTATGCCAAGGGGGGTGGAGTTCTGAATTTTCAGATGTGGGCTTTATGTGTTTTGCTTGACATATATAATTTGGTTTTGCTTCTCATTTTCAACAGTTATTTTCTCCTGTATTTTTCTTTCATTCTCATGTAAAGAAACATGATATTTCAAAGGAACTAATTTGTGGGGCTGAAGAGATGGCTCAGTAGTAATAGTGCATATTGCTCTTGCAGAACCCAGGTTGAGTTCCTAGTACCTATGTCACATAGCTCACAACCACCTATAACACTGGTATAGGGCAGCGGTTCTCCACCTGTGGGTCACATATCAGATATTTACATTACGATTCATAAATTCATAACAGTAGCAGAACTGCAGTTATGAAGTAGTGATGAAATAATTTTGTGGTTGAAGGGGTCACTACAGCGTGAGGAACTACATAAAGGGTCACCGCATTAGGAAGGGTGAGAACCTCTGGTCTAGGGGAACTCTCTCCATCTTGCCTCCCTGGGCACATATTCACACAGACCCACTCACAAATAACATTTGTTTGTTTGTTTTTAATTTTTACACTATTGTGTAACTCCTATGGTAATTTTATGTGAATTGGAATCTTATTGACAGGTAAATTATTAGACTTAATGTCACTTTAAAAGGTTATATTCTTTCATAAAATTGAAACGCTTTTTTAAGAGCATGCTAAGCTCTTGAAAAGTCCTAAATTTTTAAATTTTTAAATTTATTTTTACATGTATTTGTGTGTGCTCAGGCATGCAGAGATCAAAAGACACCTGGGGGGGGGGGAGTGTCCTCTCCTTTCACCATGTGAGTTCCAGAGATCACACTCAAAAAGATTGTAGGCCTGGTGACAAGCACCTAAACTGCTAAGCCATCGCTCCAGCCTCGGTTTTTTGTTGTTGTTGTTGTTTGTTTGTTTGTTTTGTTTTTAATTTAAAGTTAGAGAAGGGGGAAAGGAAGTAGCAACGTATCAGTCTTAGGACCAGTTATAGAAAGCAGTCATTTAGCCTGGGTTTTTATCTTGAAACAAGGTCTCACCATGTAGCCCTGGCTTGCCTAAAACTCCACTTAGAAGAAGACTGGTCTTGAACTCACAGAGAATCACTAGCCTGTGCTTTGGAGTGCCAGGTTTCAAGGCCACACCTGGCCTCTGTTGGTTAATTTGTGTGTTGTTTGTATTTTAGACCAGTGAGATGGCTCAATAAATACACTGTAGTCAACCCTATTGATCAGGGACCATTAAGTGTCCTTGTACTGCCACATGTGTATTGTAGTATGCATGTGCCCACACACATACATACATACATACATACATACATACACACACAACAGCACAAAATAAATGGATACAATTTTTAAAGCTTTTATAAAAAACACATCCTATGTATCTATGTATGTATGTGTGTGTGATTGAGATATATATATATATATCTCCAGTTTCCCCTGTCATTTACTGGGATGTATGGCCATACTGTGGAAGGAAACTAAAGCCGTGGTGCTAAGAGTAGGGCTGAGCCAGGGACTCGGGTCTAAAGAGGGTTATTCTCTTTCTTTGTCATAAAAACTATCGTTTTAAGACTTGGGTGTTGTGGTCTGTGTTGCCATGGAGTCTAATCTGATCTTATTACTGATTATATATCCCACCTGTGTGCTACACGGCAGCATGAGTATGGAGTTACCTTAGCAGCCTGGGTTGGCTTTGGCTGCTTCCTAGAGTCTCTTTCTCTTCTTCCTGCCTGTCAGATTACCAAGGATCTGGCTGCCCCCATTCCCCTCGTCGGGCTTTATAAATGAGGGTATCATTTCAGGGAGGTGCAGGAATAACTGTGTGTGCTTGTGCACTCACTCTCTCTGTTCAGGACAAGGAATCAGCAAATGAACGGTGTCTGTGTGGAACAGACGAACACCAAGCTGTCAGAGAGGTTTAGGGTTGTTCCTTTTGTGAATTAGCATTTACTGAGAGCCTCTACCCTCCCTGACATCTCACGGTATCCCTGTAGTCTTTCTTTTCAGAAAAATGGAAAGTAAAATTTAGACAGGCAGAGTTCAGAATAGATCAAATGACAGAGCCTGGATACAAAGCCAGGTCTCATCCTGTAGCCTCTATTAAAGAATAAAGTGATTGGGAATTCAAGATGTATTTTCCCTTAAATGTTATAGCAAATGATAGTTCCCAGCCTGCCTTAAAGTATCTCTGGAAATGTTATGCAATTACAGTGAAAATCTATTCTGATACTATACTAGTAATTAAGCAAAAGAGGATAAAATAAATGGGGGAAAAGGTTGTTTAAACTTGTGTTTGGAAAAAGTCAAGGTTTAGGGGAGGTTTTTCTTTGTTATTGTTATTTGTGGTGGTGGTGGTGTTGCTGTTGTTTGTTGTTGGTTAAAGCATACATAAAAACATGGCTGCTTCTGAAGACTTCTGAACATCTAAAAGACCTTGGAAGGGTTATGGCACTGTTATATTCTCCTTAGGTGTAAACTGGTAATGATGCCTTTTCCCCTGATAAAAATGAAACCCTCCTTCTGATCACAGCAGCTCAAACCCTCAAACCCATCTGCATCCATACTGTTCCCTCCCCACCCCCCCTCAGCCCCCCAGAGAGCAGGCTGTGAAAAGGGAAGAGCATAGAAAGCTACAGGAGCCCAGATTAGTTTGAATGAGGCTGTGAATCCTCTCCCCTGGCTAGCCTTTGGGTGGCACTGCTGGCCCAAGATCATCTAGTTGGCATTCAGAGTAATAATGGTTTGATACTGATGGTCTACAGTTGTTCTAAGGTCAACCTCTGTTCTGTTTCTGGATGTTGAAATAGCATTAAAACTTTCCTCAAACAAACTGAGTTTATTTTCTCGCAAGCACTATTTTGAAATGTATCAGGTGCCCTCTACCTAGTCTTCTTGTCTTTTAGCAGGTGTGTGGGAGTCTCTTCTCTGCAGGTGGCATTTTATTGGCATTCTTGTTCTCTCCCACGCTCTCCTGGCATTTCTATTTTTGAAGGATTAGTTTGATGGAAGCAGACTTTGCTTTACAGGGTAGTGTGCAGAACACTGAAGAGCTGTTTTACGTTAGCACCTTCTTGGGAGGTTTTGGTGTAGTTCTCCCATTACTTTTTTTCAAGATAGATTTATGCCTTTTTTACATTCAAAATCTAGCTCCTCCTCATCTCAACCAAACTTTCCCCCAGATAATCTTTTAGCCAGCAAGGATTCTCATCTTGCCATGAAAATTTCACATAAACTGGTGGTATATGCTACCAACAATTGCCCATACACCTGACCTAGAATGAGATGGCACAGTTATTCTATGGCACAGTTATTCTACCAGAAGCATTCTTTTTGATGGTGGTGGTAAATATTTTTACTTTTTTTGTTTTGTTTTGTTTGTTTGTTTGTTGGGGTTTTTTTGTTTGTTTGTTTTCAAGACAGGGTTTCTCTCTGTAGCTCTGGCTGTCTGGAGAACTCAAAGTGCTGGGATTAAAGCCATATGCTACCACTGCTAGGTGTATTCTTTTACTTTTTATTGTGTGTGTCTGTGTCTCTGTGCCTGTGTGAATGCATGCCATTTGTGTGCAGTGCCCACAGAGGCCAGAAGAGGGCATCAGATCCCATGGGGCTGGATTAACAGGCAGTTGTGAGCAGTCCAACTGTTGGTGCTATGAACTGCACTGTCCTCTGGAAGAGCAGCGAGCATTCTTCATGCTGAGCTATCTCTCTAGCCCCCAGAAACATTCTTGATTTTTACATGTCCATCATGGGGGGGGGGGAGGGGTATATCTTTTAGCTATAATTTTTAATGCCCTAGGTCTCATTCTCACATCTGTCCCACCATTCTGTACCTCTGAAGAAAGTTACCGTTGAGCTAGTTTGCATTAAGGCTGATAAAGAGTATCGTAATTCCTAAGTGACTTTTGTTCAGGAATAACAAATCTTTTGAGCTGATGATCTTTATTTGAGTTGTTGGATTTGGTTTCTATAGAGCCACTGTCTGTTTTTCCCTCATGGCTTGCAGTTGCTAGGCAGAATTCAATCCAGGAACCTAGAGGCCAAATGACCTCATAACTCATTAGCAGTTCTCAGAGCCATCTGGTGCCCTGGAGGAGAACAGTGTTCAAAGGATTGATAATAAAGACAACAGCATAATTACTTCTTTGCCATGATTACACCTTTAGATGGCAAGCAGTCAGCATATTTGCTTGCAGATTGCTTGGGTGGTAGTTTTCTAAAGGTATAATAACGATGCCATAGCAGAACAACTTGTTTCCCTGACCCCTTCATCCAGCTTGCAAAGAAGTAGACGTGACAAGTAAATAACCGACTAAATTACAAGTTGTAAGAAAGGCAATACACTGAAGAAACATAGTACATGAACACAAAATGTAAAAACTGCAGGCGAGAGAAGTAGACATGTCTCCACTGCAAGGCAGATCCTGCCCAAGGCTACAATAATTCATGGGTGCTATCTTTTCATTTTCTAAATTGTTTACTAGATAAACGTGGGGTTTCTCATGCTCACCTGTTAATCTCCTTTTCTATAGGAATCTTGTTCCTTGCCTCCGAGGAAATGGCTTCGCTTTCAGAGTATGCACTGCGCATGTCTCGTCTGAGTGCCCGGATCTTTGGTGAAGTGGCCAGGCCTACTGATTCAAAGTCCATGAAAGTGGTGAACCTGTTCAGCGAGCAGCCCTTGGCCAAGAAGAAAGAGACTTACGACTGGTATCCAAATCACAACACGTATTTTGCGCTCATGGGCACCCTCCGTTTCCTTGGCCTTTACAGGTGATAACTGGGGAAAGTCAGGGTTTTGTGAGAGGTGGTTTTAGAAGATCGCCAAGGAAAACAATTAGCTTGTCACTTCCTACAGTTTTGTGGTTCTTATGAGAGTCCAGGTGAATCAAAGGGTAAGGGGGAGAGAGGATTCAGAAATTGCCTTGATTCATAAACAAACAGAAACATAAGCTTGTTGGAATTATGTCTAAAGCATAACTGACATAAAAGTGTATTGAATTATAGAGAGATGTCTAATTGCTCTGTTTTTTTTTTTTCATTTTTCATTGGTTATATTATTTATTTACTTTTCAAATGTTATCCCCCTTCCCAGTTTCCCCTCCCTCCTCACCCTGCCTCTATGAGGATGCTCACCCACCCACCCACTCCTGCCTCAGCACCCTAGCATTCCCCTACGCTGGGTCATTGAGCCTCCACAGGACCAAGGGGCTCCCCTCCCAGTGATTCAACATAAGGCTATCTTCTGCTACATATCCAGCTGGAGCCATGGGTCCCCTCATGTGTACTCTTTGGTTGGTGGTTTAGTCTCTGGGAGCTCCGAGGGGTCTGGTTGGTTGATATTGTTGTTCTTCCTATGTGGTTATAAACCCCTTCAGCTCCTTCAGTCCTTGCCCTAACTCCTCCATTGGGGTCTGAGTACTCAGTCCAGTGGTTGGCTGCAAGCATCCATATCTGTATCAATGAGGCTCTGGCAGAGCCTCTTGGGACAGCTATGTTAGACTCCTGTCAGCAAGCGCTTCTTAGCATCCACAATAGTGTCTGGGTTTGGTGGCTGCATATGGAATGGATTCCCCAGGTGGGGCAGTCTCTGGATGGCCTTTCCTTCAGTCTCTGCACCACTCTTTGTCCCTGCATTTCCTTTTGACAGGAAGAATTATAGATTAATGTTTTTGAGAGGTGGGTGGGTGGCCTCATCCCTCAACCAGAGGCTGTGCCTATATACTGGATATAGTCTCTACAGGTTTTCTCTCCCCTTTGTTGGGTATTTCAGCTAATGTCTTCCCTGTTGGATCCTGGGAACCTCTTGGGTCCCTGGCATCTGGGACTTTCTAGTAGCTACCCCCAGCCCCCTCCCCCACTACTACACACCTCCTTTCAGATTCCTGACCCGCTCTACTTCTCCCCCAACTCCTCCCACATCTGAGACACCCACCCCCTTTTTCCTCCCCCTCCTCTCTCCCTATACTTCCCAAGATTATTTCCTTCCTCCTTCTGAGTAGGACTGTAGCATCCACACTTTGGTGTAGTGTCTTATTTCTTCTTGGGTTTCATATGATCTGTGAGTTGTATCATGGGCATTGTGAGCTTTTTCCCTAATGTCCACTTATCAATGAGTGCATCCCATGTGTGTTCTTTTGTGACTGGGTTACCTCACTCAGGATGATATTTTCAAGTTCCATCCATTTGCCTGCGAATTTCATGAAGTCATTGTTTTTAATAGCTAAGTAGTACCCCACTGTGTAAATGTACCACATTTTCTGTATCCATTCCTCTGTGGAGGGACATCTGGGTTGTTTTCAGCTTCTGGCTATTATAAATAAGGCTGCTATAAACATAGTAGAGTATGTGTCCTTGTTATATGTTGGAGCATCTTTTGGGTATATGCCCAGGAATTGGTATAGCTGGGTCCTCTGGTAGAACTGTTCCCAATTTTCTGAGGAACCACCAGACTGATTTCCAGAGTGGTTGTACCAGCTTGCAATCCCACCAACAATGGATGAGTGTTTCTCTTTCTCCACATCCTCGCCAGCATCTGCTATCACCTGAGTTTTTTATCTTAGCCATTATGACTGGTGTAAGATAGAATCTCAGGGTCCTTTTGATTTGCATTTCCCTGATGTCTAAGGATGTTAAACATTTCTTTAAGTGCTTCTCAGCCATTCGAGATGCCTCAGTTGAGAATTCTTTGTTTAGCTCTGTACCCCATTTTTAATAGGGTTATTTGGTTGTCTGTAATCTAACTTCTTGAGTTCTTAACGGGTGGGCAGCATGTAGAAGAATGGAAATCGACCCATTCTTACTTCCTTGTACAAAGCTCAAGTTCAAATGGATCAAGAACCTCCACATAAAACCAGATACGATGAATCTAACAGAAGAGAAAGTGGGGAAGAGCCTTGAACACATGGGCACAGGAGAAAATTTCCTGAACAGAACATCAATGGCTTAAGCTCTAAGATCAAGAATTGACAAATGGGACCTCATAAAATTGAAAAGCTTCTGTAAGGGGAAGGACACTGTCAATAGGACAAAATAGCAACCAACAGATTGGGAAAAGATCTTTACCAGCCCCACGTCCGATAGAGGGCTAATTGTTCTTTAATTTAAAACTGCTCTAAAAAGGATGGGGGCAGCTGACTTGGCCAAAATGACAAGGAATAACACCGCCACACACAAGCACCATGGTTGCCAGAGCCGCTGGATGTTGGTCCTGTCTCCCCTCCCCCACACTTCTCTGCCTCTTACTGGATGTGTAGAAGCCTCCGTTCTCTGCCGGTGGCAGTTTCGTTGACATTCTTATTCCTCCCACTCACTTCTGGCATTTTATTTTGTGCCTTTTTGATATATTAATTTGGCTTGAATAAGCTGCATTTTACTTTTAAGGGTAATTTATAAATTATATAACTTCTAATAGTGTGCTTTACATGTTTGGTAGGTTTAAGAAGTGGGTAGTGCTTAAGACCTTTGTAGGGGGCGAAAGAGGGTAAAATACCTAGATGGTCATTTTTCTCTTTCTTTTTCATTTCCAAACTAATACATGCTCCTTACAAAGAATTAAAACAGTATATTTCATAAAATTTAATTGCATGCCATCTTTAAAATATAACATGTTTTAATTAGACCTAAGTATTAATTTGGGACCATTTGTTGTGATATAAAATTAATAGCACAGCATGGTCATCATTCCAGAGAGCTAGCGTCGACATATTCATCTATCCAACATCTTTTTAAGTACTTCTCGTGTGCTGGTACTGAGGGCGGACATTGGAGGAGCAGCGATGAACAAAACAGGCAGTGTAAGCTTATACATGACTGGAGATTATAAAGTACAACCTGCTTCTGAGTGTCTGCAGTTGCTCCAGACTCTCTCCTGTGCCTTTAGTCTTGCCTCAGGAAAAAAAAAAAAACTAATTTTATTATGACCCAGAATAAAATATCAGAAGCCAGATCCCATGGAAAGTTATAACCCATAACAAAATCACATCCAACTATTTGAATATGCTGCTTGATACAATTCTTTTTTGCTTATTTGAAGACCAAAGACGTAACTATCTTTGAAGATGGGAAAAATACTAAACACTTAGTTGTTCATTGAAAAGCACAATTATTTGTATGTGTTTAGTCAGTAGTTATAGTAAATGATGTCTTCAGTGCATGGCCATCTGTAGCGTCAGACAGGTTGAATGCAGACATCACTTCAACAAAGAAAGTCTGATGTAAAGGCCTGCAAAAGAGGGAGGGAAATGTAAGCGCCTCAAACAGTTGATTCACGAGGTTAACAAGCTGTCATGATGTGCTAGCAGACTTTGTAGATGAGAACAAAGACTGGGGAATGATGTAATACATCATATATGTTTTGTGACAATGTTGAACCTGCTGTGGGTGGGGGGGAGCGGGGGCGGGATAGAACTAGCTAAGCAGGATCTAGAGTGCTGACAGGCCTGTGATGAGCAGGGCAGCAGTCAGGGTCAGCCCCACAGAGGAGATGGAGGTTTAGGTTAAGGCTCATGGGTACTGAGTGAACCTGGGGAGACCTAGGGAAGAACTACTGTGGGACAGAGGCACGAGTGAACAAAGGCCACTTCCTGAGGCTGGAGTGTGCCTGCAATGACCCAGGAATAGTTTGGGCTAAGGCAATGACTGGGAGACAGGAGGCAGGTCACAGGGCTCTGTGGTGCTGTGGTGAAGAAAGGGGCTTTTGCCCTGGGCAACAGAGTTTGAACACAATGATCTAACATCTGTTTTAGATGAATTATTATAGCTATATTGAGAATTATTTGACATTCCTAACTAATCCCAATGTGGTCATTTTGTATTGTCCATGTTTATGGAATAAAATATCAAATTCTTTAAAATCAATCTTTTAAAAAGCAGCTTAGTTGGACCCAGCAAAGCATCGTGTGTGTGTGTGTGTGTGTGTGTGTGTATGTGTGTGTGTGTGTGTGTGTGTGTATACATATATATATATGTGTGTGTGTATGCATATATATATGTGTGTGTGTGTATGTGTGTGTGTATGTGTGTATACATATATATATGTGTGTGTGTATGCATATATGTGTGTGTGTGTGTGTGTGTGTGTATGTGTGTGTATACATATATATATGTGTGTGTGTGTATGCATATATATATATATATATGTGTGTGTGTGTATATATATATTTTTATTTGATTAAATCCATTAACAATATATAATTAAACCATGAGCTATTAAAGTAACCTGTCAAAGATGAGGAAACTAAGATACAAGAGAGCCAGGTCTTGTATTCAAAGTCACAGAGCTAGAATCTGGTGGAACTGTGTTTTAAAGTCAGGTTTACGTAAGCTTCATGGCTTTCATGTTTAAGCACTTTCTTTGGGTATTTGGTCTTAGAATGTAAACACTTTAAACAGTTGTAGACATCTTCACCTTCTACAGTGTCCACATGTGTAATTAGTTCTGGCTGCCATGACTCCTTTAATGCCTGTCTTGGTCTGCTTTCCATCTGCTCGACCCTTTCCGATCCACTGCCATTCAGGCTGCTCTGGACAACTCCTAGGGCAGTCAGGATCTCTGCTCAGCTACTGAAGATTTACACTCATGATTCACTCCTCTTAATGTTTAGTCTTTTTAATTTTCAATACTGAGATTCTAACCCAAGGTGTTTAGCCTTGACATAGGGAAATGTTGGGTGGTGCACCTTATAGATACACAGGTTTACATAGGCTCTCCAGGAAGTTTACTCCTCTTTGTAGTGTTGTGTCTGTAAAGGAAAACTGACACCTGAATTCTTATAACCTAGCCAGTCTGTATGTTGGGTCCTCCATGCTTTCTGTTCACCAAAATAAGCATGTGCCCTGAAAAGCCTGGTCAACAGCCAAGAGAGCGCTTCTCAGTTGGTATTTCTCGCATTTCTCTAGCATGGTAAGCATAGCTCTGATTTTTTTTTTTTTTTTTTTTTTTTTCCTTCTTCACCCAGAGATGAGCATCAGGACTTTAAGGATGAGCAAAGACGTCTCAAGAACCTCCGTGGAAAGGGGAAACCGAGGAAAGGGGAAGGGAAAAGAGCTGCAAAAAAGAAATAGCAGCAGCTCGTCAAGAAAGAAAATGCCCTCCTCAGTGACTGAGAAGTGTATCTCATTGTCTTTTCACATATTAAAGGAACACGACTCCCTCAGCAGACACCAACCCTGTGTTCACGCTCACTTCAGCTAAACTGTGACTGCTTTCTTGAAGATATTCTAATCCTTCAAAACTATAATGACCTTGATTTTGTAATCTGAAGCATACCTAACTCCGTAATGGAATGAATAAACTATCGCTGAGTGATCTGTTTAACATTGGAATGGCTGTTGGGATTGGATTGGGGGACCTTCCTAAGTGAATGTCCTGGGCTTGCTTTACTCCTCCTTTGCTTCTCCACCCAACCCTAACTTTTCCACTCTCTGACCAGTGAGCCTTTTCTTTACCATCAAGCTTGCTCTTTAGAAGGCGCCTAACTGGGATTAAAAGCTTTCTGGAACAGGGAGTATTGAATGCCTTGTGTATACAAGGCATTAGAGCTTAGTAATAGAGTGGTTAAAAAAAAAGAAAAAGAATTTTTAACTCACAGAACTTTAAGTTTTGTAGAAGAGACTAATATAGATACATATGTTTAACATAATTATAATTGCATGGTATTATAATAGTATTAAATGCTACAGAAGGGGAAAAAACTCCTTTTTGAGACAGTGGATGGGTGGATACATGCAAATATTGACAAAACCACATTGGGAAATTTAGAGAGCTTCCAAAAGAAAAAAGAAATTATATTTACACTGAACACAAGTGGTAAATGAGAGAAAAATGAGAGGGAAAAGTGTTTGAGGTGAAGAAAGATGGAAAAGTCCTAAAGTAAGAAGAAATCCTTGTTCCAAAAATTGAAAACAGACCACTGACTGGCTCACATTTAGCCATAAGGACATAGACAGGCCAGGCAAGAGGCGTAGGCAAGACAGCAAGTTTGAGGCCAGTCTGGACAACTTAGCAAGACCCTGTTGGACTGTGCATGTCATGGGAAAGTCCTGTTTAACCTTAATCAAAAAGCAACATACAGAAGCAAGAGTAGACCTATCAGCTACTTTACATGGGATCTTTCCCTGAGCACTGAATGAGTGCTGGACTAGTAAAAAAAAAAAAAAAAAAAAAAAAACTCGAGTGCATATGTTTAGACAAATGTTATTTTTAAACATGCATCATCCAGATGGTGTGGCTGGGGTTTATATAGCCTGTTTGGGGGGTGGATACTTAAAATTGGGTGATTTGTGTCTGCTGGAGCTGAACTCAAACAGAAGGTTCAGAATCCGTTCCTTTAAAGCTTTCGACTGAGTACCTGCCATATGCCTAGCTCATAATAGTTGTGAGGTGATAGAATGAATAGATACAGTCTCTCCAAAACTGTGTGAATGGGGGCTGCTGCTGTTACAAAGGAATGGCAAGAGCTCAGTAGTCTGCTTAGACACAGCACATCTGGCACTGCAGCTGAACCTGGGTAGACGCTGAGGTGGGAAATAGTGACAGTCCAGACATGTGATGGCTGGGATGATTCTCCAACCTATATAGAAGCCCTAGGGCTAAAGAGATGGCTTAATGGTTGAGTGCTTGTCTGGCAGAGGACCAGGGTTTGGCTCTCTGTACCCACATGTTGACTCCAGTTTCAGGGGATTGGATACCTTGGCAGGCACCAAACATACATGTGGTGCACATACAGGCAGGTAAAACAGATATACATAAGATATATTTTTTAAATTTTAAAGAGGTGCTACATAAAGAGGTACTTAGAAGATAGAAGAAAATGTTTGGGCAAGTAACTGCAGTAAGTGCTTACCACAAACCTGAGGTGGAAAGCAGAATCTCTCCTGGAAGAGCTCCAACAGCTCAGGCTGACAGGAGGCCTAGCAATGGCTGTGGTTGTTTAAACAGTGGCTCCTGTAGGCTCATATATTTGAACGCTTGGTCACCAGGGAATGGAACTGTTGGAAAGGATTAGAAGGATTAGGAGGTGTGGTCTTGTTGGAGGAAGTGTGTCACTGGAGGAGGGCTTTGAGGTTTCAGAAGCCCACAATAGGCCCATTTCTCTTTCCCTCAGCCTGCCAATCAGGATGTACCTGTCAGCTACTCCTCCAGCACTGTACATGCTACCGTGTTCCCTACCATGATGATGGACTAAACCTCTGAAACTGTAAGCAAACCCCCAATTAAATGCTTTTTTTTGTAAGAGTCGTCTTGGTTATGGTGACTGCTTACAGAACAACAGTGACTGAGACAAACCCACAGCAGATTCGTGTGTCTCTGTCACATGCTAAAAATCAGAAAAGTTAGGGTTTGTTTGCCCAAAAACCAACTGTTGGAAAAACACCTTGAGACTCAAGACAGCCTACACTAAACTGCTTCAGACACACTGGGAGGAAGGATGAGAAGGAAATAGCTAGGTGCTATAGGAGGTGATGCAATTCACGATGCCGGCATCCCAGGTTCAGTGAGGATAAATACAGCCAAGGAAAAATTCAACTTTAGACTTAGACTAGCTAGATTTCTATCATCAGATTTCTGACCAAAACCTGAACTATCTGTGCTTTTCTTCTAATGTTTGGCATTTAGTGTGCATAAAGGACTTTGCCATGGATTCTGTTATAGTATATTTAAAAACGTGCTCTACTATGTTCGTAGCAGCTTTATTTTTAATAGCCAGAAGCTGGAGACAACCCAGATGTCCCTCAATGGAAGAATGGATACAGAAAATGTGGTACATTTATACAACAGAATACTACTCAGCTATTAAAAATAACAACTTTCTGAATTTTGCAGGCAAATCGATGGAACTAGAAAATATCCTGAGTGAGGTAACCCAGACCCAAAAGGACATACATGGTATATACTCACTGATAAGTGGATATTAGCCAAAAAGCTCAGAATACCCATGATACAACTCACAGACCATATAAAGCTTAACCAGAAGAAAGCCCAAATGTGGATGCTTCAATCCTGCTTAGGAGGGGGAACAAAATGATCACAAGAGGTAAAGGGAACTAGGGACACAGGTGGAAGAGGGGAGGAGGAGGGAAAAGAGGGGTCAGGATCAGGTATGAGAAGAGACAGGAGAGAAGTCTAGAGGGCCAGAAGAATGAACAGAAGTATGTAGCAGTAAGGTGTGGGGAACAGAGGAAGAGGGAACCACTAGAAAGTCCGAGACTCGAGGGAAGTGAGAGGCTCCCAGGACTGAAAAGGGATGACTTTGGCTGAAATACCCAACAGAGAGGAGATAGAACCTGTAGAGACCAGCTCCAGTAGATGGGCGTGGCACCCAATTGAGGGATGGGGCCATTCATCCATCTCAAAATTTTTAACCCAGAATTGTTCCTGTCTAAAGGAAAGACAGGGACAAAAAATGGAGCAGAGACTGAAGGAAAGGCCATCCAGAGACTGCCCCACCTTGGGATCCATCCCATCCACAGACACCAAACGTTGACACTATTGCTGATGCCATGTTGTGCTTGCAGTCTAGTATGGCTGTCCTCTGAGAGGTTCTGCTAGTACCTGACTAAGACATATGCCAATACTCACAGCCAACCATTGGACTGAGTCCAGGAACCCCAATGGAAAGTTAGGGGAAGGACTGAAGGAGCTGAAGGGATTGCAACCCCATAGGAAAAACAATATCAACTAGCTGGACCCCTCAGAGGTCCCAGGGACTAAACCACCGACCAAAGAGCATACATGGAGGGACTCATAGCTCCAGCTGCATATGTAGCAGGGCACTGCCTTATCTGGCATCAATGGGAGGGGAGGCACTAGGTCCCATGGAGGCTTGTTGCCCCAGTGAAGCAGGATCTTAGAGGGGTGAGGTGGGAGTAGGTAGGTGGATGAGTGGGGAAGCACCCTCTTAGAGGCAAAGGGGATGGGGGGGGGAGGGTTTTCGGAGGAGAACCTGGAAAGGAGGACAACATTTGAAATGTAAATAAAATTATCAATAAAAATAAGTAAATAATAATAATAAAATGTTACTTTTGCATTCAAAAATTGAGAGATTCATAGGCATTATGCCTGTATAACACATTTAGGAATACAAGGCTTAAACCCAGTCCTTTAACTTTTTTAACTGATTTGAGATGGTTAGCCTGTGAGTTAAGGGCCTATAGCAAATTCGTGGCTTTGAGTTTATTGTTAGGGTGTTTTCTATATTTTATTTAGAAATAGCTGAGAGGAGTTAACAGACAACAGTCCATCCAGATTACCTTACATAGATAGTTGTTTTTCAAAATGTCAGACGTCCACAGAATTGACATTACAAACATTTCTGTATTAATGTTCATTTGGATTAGAGACCTGTCTGCTCCTGACAGCTTCCTGTCTTGGATTCTAAAAAGAAATTGAGCATCTTTGGAGTTACTCCAGTTGTGGTGAGACAGCCACTAGGCAAGAATTGCCTCTTTCCATCTACAGACAAATTACTGTCCAGAAAAGGACACACTTGCAGAATAGTCGACTGATTATATCTGCCTAGACAGAGTAATCAGCCCTTAATAATTCTGCAGCACTAAGGTCTGTCAGATGATCCTGGGCCAGAAGGCTGAAGATCAGATGCTCCAACGTTCTGTAGTATAGGGACTGTCCAGGTGTTCAGCAGTATCTATAAATTGGCTAAGTTTTAGAAGCTATGCTTTGTGCTTCCCATAATTTCAGTTAACTCAGTCATTCTGGATTTCTGATGGGGTTGAAAACTTATAGTCTCATAGCCAATCCTGGCTATTTACTTTGAGAGAAAAGATTTGAGTGGATGGTTTTCAGCTGACGACCATTCTAAAGCCAAGAAAAAGGCCAGGTTCAGAACTAAGTGTTTTAGTTAGGAGAGATGACAGAGGTTCTGGTTAGTCAACAAAATGATGGACTGGGTATTAGGACTATCTTGTACCTCACTGGTACAAATTGGTATAATTATGCTCTAATTGTATTTTGAGAGAAAAGTTTTATTTTAACAGGAAGGGTGATATGTAGGAGGAGCTAAGGTGGGAGGAGTACTGAGAGGAAGAGAAGGAATAAGGAGAGGAGGAGAAGAAGGAGAGGAGAAGCTAGGTGATGAGAGAGAGAAAGAGAGAGAAAGAGGGGGTACATGGAGGCAGATGTTCACATGTCTCCACCAGTCAAAGATAATTGATATATCTAGGTTGGATAATGGGTTACACTTCTGATTGAGCATTACCAAACTTATAAAGCCTTTGATTAACATTTTTAAAAAATTGTATAAAAGCAAAAAGGAAAAGGGGGCATGGGATAGGGGTTTTCTAGGGAGGGGAAATGGGGAAAGGGGATGGCATCTGTAATGTAAATAAAATATCCAATAAAATAAATTTTTAAAAATTGAGAGATTATAATGTAGTTTGCTTGCTGTAGCCCTACAGTACGTTCATGGACCTTTTTGTAAAATCATGATAATATTTTACTAGATTAAGGCCCTCTACAGTTAAGAGCTTTAATCTCAGCACTTGGAAGGCAGAGACAGACAGTTCTAAGTGAAGCCAGCCTGGCTGTGCATGTGTACTCTGATGCTTTTGCTTATACTGCATCTTCTAAGATAGAATAAAGCAAAACTTACGATTCCACTTTTTCCGCTTCCCCTCTCTCCTCACATATTTTCGCCGACACTCCTAAAGTTCTAAATTTCAAGCTCAGTCTGCGGTGGAGTTAAGAGCAAACTTGAGGAGCAGTCGATAACAGACTGTCTTTAACCTTCCAATCTTGTCTTCCTTTTTTTCTTTATTTTTAATTTAAAGAAAGTTAAGAGGTGCATATAACACGTCTTTAATCCCAGTACTCAGGAGGCAGAAACAGTCTGAGTTTGAGGCCACCCTGATCTACACAGTGAATTCTGGGTCAGCCAGGGCTACATAAGACCCTACCTATAATAAATAAATAAATAAATAAATAAATAAATAAATAAATAAATCTTTTTAAAAAGTAGAAACAAAAGTCAATGTAGATTCAAAGACTCATTCTACTTAAGGAAGTATGTGTTCTGGGAGAGAAGGAGTCCACTTATGGAGAGCTTTCTTGTCTCCTCTATGAAAGCCATGAGCTACTCCTAAGATTACTCCACTAGTAAGAAACTAGTGCTCAGAGCAAAATCATATCTCAAAAGAGACAGAAAACTACCGATTGTCCCACCGAGCTTAGAATAAAAACAGGGCTGGAGAGATCTCAGAGGTTAAGAGCACAGGCTGTTCTTCCTGAAGACCCGAGTTTGATGCCCAGAACCCACATGGCTGCTCAGAACCATCTGTAACTCCAGTTCCAGGGATTCTAACACCCCCTCCTATCCTCCACAAGTACCAGACACACGCATGTCACACAGGCACAAATGCTAAAAAAAACAAACAAACAAAAAAAAAAAACAAATAGAATAGAAGAAAAACAGAATTCTAAAGAGAGATTGAGAGTTTCGGAGAGGACATGGATGAATCTAAAAATGTCCAGTCTGGGTATCTATAAGGACTGACCAACGCATTAAGCACCAAACTAGTAGCAATATGAATACCTAATGAAGGGTAATAGAGCTAGGAGGGAATTTTGCTTGTACAGGAATGAGCGCCTAAGCATTGAAAACAATGGATGCAAGTATGCCAACTGCCTTACAGCGCTCATCACATACAGGACACTGTGTATTGTAGATCCTATCTCATTAACTCCTTCCACCTCATCCTATGAGAGTCTGAGGCTTAGACCGTATACCCAAGCAGACATCTACAACTTCCTAGACAAATTCAAAATCTTGGGTCAACAGACTCATTTTCCACAAGCATAAAGAAACGTTTCCAATAAACAGACCTATACAAGACCTAGAAGCAACAATAAAACCTAACTCCAGTGAGTGCTATGAAGGGGCGTGGTCTGCCAGTCTCAAAATCACAACCAATACCCTGATGTCAAGTTCCTGGTGTGTGTTTGGTTGTTCAGATGCAGTGCCGGGACTAGTAGCCAGGGTCTTGAGACTAGGCCAATGCTCTACTGCCGAGCTACTTTTCCAGCCTGTGCTCTTGTGACTGGATAAAGGTCTGATCTTGGTCCAAAGGTCAGAGCAGTCATTTGCCAAGCTCTGCCATTTGCTAGGTACTCCACAGTTTTCTAGAACTGTGTCACTTCATCTCTACAACAGCCCCATGACTATTATTTTCTCCCACTTTATACAAGAACTTAAGTTTGGAGCTGTGGCGGTGAACCCTTGCTATATGGGAGAAGCTGAAGGATCCTGTCCCTGGTACTAGTCCAGACTAATCAGAGTTGAAGCAGGGAAGGAGGAATTGGCTAAGACACTGGCTGGTTGAAGAAATGGCTTGCTTTTATCATGTGGGGTTTTCCACGTCACTTGGTTTTTTTTTGAGCTTATTTTCCTTTGAAACCCTGAGGATCAAATCAAAGAACTCACACATGCTAGACAAGTGTGTTTCACTAAGCTATATATACCCCAGCCCTGTACTCTTGCTTTAAACATCGCAGAAGTGGCTCTGCTGTGTATTCAAGCATAAGAAACACCACTGAACTTGGGTATGTGAACTTGTAAATCCCAGCACCAAGGAAGCCAGGCTGGAGGATCGACACTACATTGAGGCCAGCCTAGGCTACAAAGATACCGCCTCGAATGCAAAAATTGAAACATGTATTGCTGTCAATCAGGTATCTTAATATCAAGTATTCCCCCACCCTGTCCTATTGAGAATTTATTAGACACAGAGGGATGGATGGGCCCCAACAGTGTGCCTTATCCAGGTCTTCCATAGGGCCCAGGAATTTGCATATATATTAGGGCTTGCTGTTGCTGCTCATTTGGGAGCCTTACTTTTAGAACTTAAAAATGTGGCTTAAAGTAGTAACTTGGCCAAAGTTCCCTAATTGATAAATGATTGAATTCTCTAACTCAAGTGAAATTTCTTAGGTACCCTGGGGCCTTTTCCTAATCAGGACTTGGCAGATCTTTAGAAACTGACAGAAAAATCCAAAACTTCACACCCTTAAATAAGAACGCTTTTTTATTGATATGCAAAAAGCTTGTGAAACTACTGAACCTTATAACAGATGATCTGAATAAAAAAAAATCCCCAATGTATGCAGAGGAGAAGTATTATAGTCACCTGGGCTCTGAATTAGACTGTGCATCCATGTACTTGCTGCTATGAAGAAGAAACCCATGGGGAACATGCCAATCTCTGACTCCTCCAGTAACATCTACATGGGCAAAGCTTAAACAAGCTTTGTACTCTAAGGGATGAATAAAGTGATTCAATATGTAAATAGTACCATAAACATTAGAAATTTCTGAAACAAACATATATATATATATATATATATATATATATATATATATATATATATATATATATATCCTGTCTAGCAGCCAGAAAGCTAGGTAAGCTGTTGAAGGGTCAAGACAGGACCCACATCAGGCAGCTCACAATTGCCTGTAACTCCAGCTCCAAAGGATCTAAACCCCCTCTGCTGGCCTCTTTGGGGATCTATACATACACAATGTAAAATATATAAAGTGTATTGAAGAAGGAGGAGAAGGAGGAGGAGGGGGAGGAGAAAGAGGAGGAGGGAGGAGGAAGAGGAGGAGGGAAGGAGGAGGAAGAAGAAGAAGAGGAGGAGGAGGAAGAGGAGGAGAAAGAGGAGGAGGGGAGGAGGAGGAGGAAGAAGAAGAGGAGGAGGAAGAGGAGGAGAAAGAGGAGGAGGGGAGGAGGAGGAGGAGGAGGAGGAAAAAGAAGAAGAGGAGGAGGAGGAGGAGGAAGAAGAAGAAGAGGGGGAGGAGGAGGAGGAAGAGGAGGAAGAAGAGGAAGAGGACTAATATACCAGGAGCCAGCAAACTGTCTCAGCAGGTGAGAATGTTTGCCATCAAGCCTGATGACCCATGATCCGGTTTCCATCTCCAGGAACCACTTGGTAGAAAGAGAGCGCTAACTCCTGCAGGTTATCCTCTGGCCTACATGTGTGACTTATGACATAGACCTCCACACAAACACAATTAAATAAACAAACATGATTTTTAAAATAAAATTGGGACTTGAAGGGATGGCTCAGCAGTTAAGAGCACTGACTGCTCTTCTAGAGGTCCTGAGTTCAATTCCCAGCAACCACATGGTGGTTCACAACCATCTGTAATGGGATCCCATGCCCTCTTCTGGTGTTTCTGAAAAGAGCAACAGTGTACTCACATACATAAAATAAAATAAGGAAATCTTTAAAAAAAAAATGGTTAACAGATGATGTGTGACAATTTATTGGCAATTGGATTAAGAGAGCAATTTTGACTGTCATCTTATGCCATGCATTAAAATCATTTTAAAAGGGTAAATAATCAAAGTGAAACATTGAAACTTCAGGGCTGGAGAGAATGCTCAGAAATTGAGAGAGTTTACTGCAGACCTAAGTGGGTTCCCAGCATGAGTGCTGGGAGGTGCACATCACCTACAACTCCAGCTCCTGGGGATCTGATGCCCTCCCTCTTCTGGGCTCCGTGAGCACCCATATACAAATGTGCATACCCCCCCCACACACACACACATACATATAAATTTTAAAAATTTAAACCTTAAAAAATATTGGGGGAAGACTGAGAGGAGAGGGAGCTGGATATGGGGATGGAAAGTGAATAAATTAACTAGAAATATTAAAATAAAAACTGAAAGTGAGTAAATGAAACAATGTTAAGTATAGAAGGTGTGCCCAGAAGGCTGGAAATGGCTGCAGGTAACAGCCTGGTGGGCGGTCTGCACTCTGTAAGGCCTGGCCACACTTGAATTCCCCAGTCTACTTTGTTTATCCCAGACTCTCCCTTCCTAGACTTTTATCTTGAACTTTATCAATCAGTAAAGCCCATCCTTAGGGGAGATGTCATGTGTATTTTATAGCCTGGTGACCTCTGTGTTATATACATGACCAAGACCACACTGAATCCTAGGCCCTTACAGCTGTAGAACTAACTCATCTTCTGCATGTGAGCACGTTGCAGAAGAGGTCTGATGTAGTCACACCTTAAGCTTCATGATGCACACAGGGTTGAGATCATTGTTACCGGGAAAACTTATTTCCAAAGTTACACTGTATTTAAATATGCCTAAATAAACGGTGGGCTGGGTGTCAGACTCTAGAAGTCTGAACCAACACTAGCTAACTAAGTCACTAAGTTGCTGGGTTTTTTGCTACATTGTAGGTTCTTCTTTCTTCCATCCTTCTCCACCCTCTTTCGATCCCCTAACACTAGATAAGGGGGAAAAAAAAAAAAGGATAGAGAGGAAAGGAAAGAGATTCCTGATTAAAGTCTGGGGATGGCAAGGGTGATGTTATCATTAAACTACTTCCTGTTTTGGGGCAAGTTTGATCTTCACCATCAGGAAACCTAATTTCTTCTTATTGTTTCTTCTTTGCACACAACTACTTAGCAAACCAATGCCAACTGCCACCCACCCCTTGGGGTCCTAGCATTTCCAGTTGAAAAGTCCCCAGAGTTCCAAATATAACGCACACTCACAGAAACTATCTGCAACAGGCAAAATCGTCTGTCAGAGCTTGAGGCCTATCACAGTCATCTGCTGTGAACAGTCTGAACCAGCCCCATATTCCACACCTGGGATTAAAGTGAAAATGCATTCTAATAATATTTCTTTGTGTGTGTGTATTTTTTTAAAGAAGCCAAAATTCCAAAATTGTCCTTACAAGTCATGTTGAGCAGGATTTCTTTCTTTCCTCACTCTGACCATTCCTCCGCCAGCCATAGCATTTGTGGGGACCCCCACAGTCAAAATGTGGAAATGTAGGCTCTTCTCTACGTTGAAATAATTAAAGCCCAGAAGAAAAGGCAAGAAGACTCAAAATGGATATCTAGGGAGAGGATTCTGGGAAGGAGGCGGAGTAAGACCCATCAGGAATCTGTCTCTCCCTGGCCAGCAGTTGCTCGGGCTCTGTCAGGTGTAATTATTTTCGAACACTGGCATGTGCTGAAGGTTTAAGAAGGCTTAGGGGAAGAGGGGTAAATGGCACTTAATCTAGGTCACTTTCAGCTCTTAGCACAGTAATAGCTAACCATTCCTCCAGTGAAGCTCCCTGACAGGCATCTGTGCATGTCCCTGGAACAACCTCCACACACCCTGCAAGAAAAAAAGTGAACAAAAATAAAGGTGTCTTCCCACAACCGTATTCAACCCTGACTTTAGCTCTGGACTCAAACAGAGGCAACTGGGCATTGTTTTTGCATTTCCCTTCTCTACTGTCCTGGCTGATGTGGTTTGCAATGTATTTAAAGGACCAGTGCCTTTCTTCCCTCTCCTTTTTTTTTCTGGTTTTTACCTTTTGGGAGTTACACATTAGAGACTGGTGCACTCAAAGCATATCCAGGGAAAATTAGAAGGTGACTACGTAACTATATGAGCCCAGAGAAGGGCACAGAGACAGGAAAACTAGAAAGGGCCTTAGGTTCACACATCTATTTGTCTGTGTTACAGAGAAAACCTACAACAGTGAAACACAAAATTTAGGATCAACAGTTTAAAACAAAGCAAACAAACATAAGAGAATAGAAACCCTAGGAAATGGAGAGACTGCAGTCCGTGAGTCGCCACATTATTAGATTCCCATGATTCCCATGTCATTTTCAACAGTCAGTCATGGAACAGAAGTCACATAGCATGCAGATAAACATTTGGCCCATTCCAAAACGGGGTTGGGGGCAGGATGGCTATGGTAGAGCTCTGACCTCGCAGGTGCAAAGCCCTGGGTTCAATTCCTTCAAAAAACCAAAACCCAGTCGCTGGATAGCTTTTTCTACTAGTCTATAGCCTCAAAGAAAAAAATCATAGAAATTTACCCAGGAAAAAACTACATAGTTGATCTACCAAATCCTTTAAAACAACTTTGTGAAAGGACTACAAGAAGATGTAAAGAAAGGGGAAAAAGTATTAGAAAAATATTAAATCACAGGTAGTAGGGAACCCAGATGGAAGATAGCTCAGTTAGTAAGGTGTTAGTCTTACAAGCCTGAAGACATGAGTTTGATTCCCAGTACCTACCTTAAATTTTTCAAGCCAAAAACGTTTGCATCTGTAATCCCCGTGTCACATACCATTGAAGAGTCATTAATGAAAACTATTACTGTTAAACTGTCAAAAGAAGGATATCTCTTCCTTTTTGGCCTGCCAATCACCTTGCCAAGGGACTACCCCTCAGGAAGGGGTAGTTCACCTTAAGCCATGCTAAAGAGATAGGAGAAGGGCTGGTGAGATGGCTCAGTGGCTAAGAGTACTGACTGCTCTACTAGAGGTCCTGAGTTCAATTCCCAGCAACCACATGATGGCTCACAACTATCTGTAATGGGACCTGCTGGCCCCTTCTGAATATACACAATATGAAATAAGTAAATCTTTCTTTTTTAAAAATGGAAAGAGATAGAAGGAATAATTAGCCTTTTAATGTGATAATGTACTTTTCCTTCCCAGGAAATGATCGTCTAACCTCCATACACATGTCTCAGCACCTACCCCTGTACAGATACATTAATAATAGCTATTACATAGATGTGTTTTATATGTATACTCTAACCATGTGCTTTGTATGAATATTTCTTACCCGAAGATGCCAATACACTAAAAGTGAAAAGATGGATAAGATATTCCATTCAAAGAGCAATTAAAACAAGATGATTGTACTAGGAAGATCCCAGCTCAGTACTGGCATCCCCACAGGTCTGTGAAATGAATGGTGTGTCACTTAGAGAATAAATGAAGTGAGTTGGCTTGGTTTGGTTGGTTTTGTTCTTAGAATACTAGACTATGACATAAGAAAAGAAAAAAGAAAAACAACACAAGAAATAAAGGAATAAGGAGGAAACAGATGAATGATAATTAATTCAAATTGGCGCTAGGATTTACTGGATAATACCGATGGCAGTGGACTCCTTAGTGTAATCTCATTTAAAAGACTCTATCAACATGCACACTGAGCCATTAATGACATCCCTGTGCTTTGGCCTAAAAATACAACTTAGACCTAAAACTCACTTTCTAAATACTATTCTTCCACAAAAGGAATCATGGATTCTGAACCAAGGGTGAACCAAGCAAGGAACAGTTGCACTGGAAAGTGGCACCTCATATACATCATTCTCAAAACAAGCTTTCTACAAATTGCAGAAGGATGGAAAAATCCTGTGATTGTTCTAAACAACTCACTAACACCAATGTTTACTGTAACGAGTGAGTTCACAATTATGGAGGCACCCCAGTGGTTATCCTTTCATCTGGCATCTGCAAGCAGCAATCAGCCAGCGAAGCTGGTGTCGCCATTTAGCTTGGCTGAGAACCAAGCAATCGGTAAAAATCTCAGTTCAAGAACAAATGAGATAGGGTGCCCCAGCTCTAACAGCCATGCAGAAAGGAAGCAAATTCTTCCTCTCTCTTGCCTTTTGTTTTATTCAGGCCTTCAACAAATCAGATGATGCCCGTCCACATTGAGGAGGGCAATCTGCTTTACTGAGTGGGGTGGCTTGGATGTTAGTATCATCCTAAAAGACACAGACATACCAGAGATGTTTAGCAGAGTATCTAGACACCCTGTGACCAAGTAAAGTTAACAAGATGCCAGAACTGGATGATGTGGGTTCTGACCTTGAGCTAGGGACATATAAAAGCTGTCATGAGTCCACTTTGCATGGCGGTATCCTCCTATCTAGGCTCCTTCAGCTCTGGGTTTGTCATTTTCTTCAACAAGCTCTGGTGTCTATCTGGTTTTATTACCAGTGAATGTTAACTGCATTTATTCTAGTCCAATCTTATCTATACAGGGGTCTCAATGTAGGACAAGTTTGTCCATAAAGCTAATGAGACTATCCCAATCCCTGGTGCTAAATTCCAGCCCCGTGGTAGGCTCTAGATCATCTATAGAAACTGGAAATTTCACTGGGTTAAGGAAGGCGTGGCCAGAGCTGGAGTTCTTCAGAAAAATAATCACTTGATCTTCCTCTTTCCTTAGTCGTATGAATTCTGCCCACTGCATTTCACAACCAGCTCAGGCAGCAGGGACGACAGTAACACCCAACAATCTCATTTGGAGATCACACAGCAGGCTCTTCTCTAACCACAGGTTCCATTTTGCCACATTACCAACCCCTCACTGGTGCTGGCTTCATCAAAACAGAGGAAACCAAGGGCTGCATAGGAAACCAGAACAGGAAGGATTGATTTCAGACCATTTATTCAACTCTGTCAAACCTGAAACGTCATTTATTCTTTACTGATCTACAAAGAGTAAGTAGTTTTAGATTTAAAAAAAAAAAAAAAAAAAAAACAATGTCAGGAATTGAAATCGAAGCATCCCAAAATAGTGTGGCTATTCTCTCACTACAAGCTAAGCATCTGAAAAGGCATAGTCAAAATAGCTGAAAACGCTACTCTGATTAGTGTTTTCTAATTATTATGCTGAAAGAACCCCCTAAACAATTAAAAGCCTGTGACAATTCCATGTGTCCCACCTTCCTCCCAACCTCCACCAGAGGCCCCGAGACTCAGGGTTTCACCACTGAGCAAACACTTTGATCAACAGGAACTGGCTAAGCCAATCCAGACCTGTCCATCACCTTCTCTGTAGCACAGACTTCCATGATATCTGGCAGGCAACCTCCAGGATGGGTCAGTCTCTATTTGCACCCAGGCTGCTGCAACTCAACTACAATCAGAACTCGTTCCTGCAATGCCATCCCTTCCAAAAGAGAGCCCCCAGCTGCTTTGTATTAATTTGCTTAGAGCGAATGTGTGCTCTGCTCTTTGCTCTGAAGTTGTGCCAACTGACAGGGAAATCACAGTCAACAGTGCCTACAGCCTTTCTACTCTGAGTGTGGTCCACAGAGCCCCCGGGACCTCGTTAAAAAGGCAGGTCCATCCCGGACCTTCAGAATTAGAATCCACACCTTACAAAGCCCCCAGATGCTCTGCATACCACAAGAGACCTATAACCTAAGGCTTATAGTAACTTTCCGTGTCTTCCAAGGTCACAAGTGCACCAGGGATCCAAATGCTTTACTAATAAAGCTTATTATTCTCCCTTCTTGGAAACAGCGTCTGTTGTATCTCAGCCAACTCCCTTTATGTCCGTACCACATCGAAGCCTACCTGGGACCCCAGACAAAACCCATTGCCTCTCCTCTCTACTCCCTTCACACATCATGTCCAGTATTAGACAGTTTTTCTATCACAGAAGGTGCTCGTGGAAGTGAGTTATTCAAGGGCCAAAGTGTGTCTGATTCATCTCCATCCCTAGCAATTAACTCAGAAGAGACTCAACAAATGTTACAAGAAAATTGCCTTTGGCGCTGTTTCAGAGTAATATAGGAGTCAGTCTTATCCATGGGAAGAAGATATTTACATTGTAACCTATTCTTGAAAAGCTGTTCCTATACTTTTAATGTCATCTTAATGGATGCATAAA
The DNA here is from genome assembly GCF_011762505.2 of Arvicanthis niloticus. Taxonomy (NCBI): domain Eukaryota; kingdom Metazoa; phylum Chordata; class Mammalia; order Rodentia; family Muridae; genus Arvicanthis; species Arvicanthis niloticus. The sequence goes on from NC_047672.1 coordinate 23,753,084, forward strand.
CGGTTTTTTTTACATATTCCGGAGCATGTGTGGTTCTGATACACTGTATATATTGTATAATGTACAAATTAAGGTATACATATCCAATTACTATCATCATTGTTTGAGAGAGACAAGAGACAGAGATGAGACGGAGTTGGAGACAGAGAGCCTTGCCCAGACTAGTCCTCAACTGCTCGATGCAAGTGATTCTGCTGAGTACTGGGACTCACAGGCTTGCTTTAAGGTAAGTGTATCTTACCCTAACCCCTGAAGCATTGATTGTTTCTATAGGATTAAGCATCTAGAAATTCTTTTTTCTTTTAGTGGTTTTCTTTTTTTCAGACAGAATCTCACCATCTAGACCTGGCTGCCAAGTGTGGCCTCTCTTACTGTTTTTTGAATCATTCCCTGTATTGCTGAAGGAACCCCTTGCTCACTGAGCGAAAGCCAGTCCTTAGGGGATTTTTTTTTTTTTTTGAAACACACAATACATTATTGTTATGTACACTCACCTTACTTATTGTTATATTTTCCATATGCTAGTTCACAGGAATGACTCAAAACATTTTCACTGGCCTGGAAATAGTCTCTGAGCCTACATTTGAGTGGGATAATTATTTCTGCCTCTCGACTCACGTGCACTCTTCTCCCACCATAACAATCCTCTGCAGATAAAAAAAAAAAAAAATCCAACTTATAAGAGTCTATTTTAGGAAGGGCTATGATATTTATTCATTTACATTAAGCCTTTCTTGGTACCTCCAATACTTTCCTGTATATATACAAATGATATAAATGAGCAGTGAGTAAAAGATGGGAAAGTGGTTAAAAGCAGCAAGCAAAATGAAAAAAGGAAAGTAATGATCCAAGAGTCACAATAATTAGTAGCTCTGTTCCTAGAGTAAACACACCAGAAAACATGCAGGTTATTAAGAGCACTTAGCAGAGCTGGCATCACCCCTCAGATTAACAATGAACTCTTGAGAGACAGTGATCATGTACCAACCTGCATGAGAGAACACAGCCAGAGATGTTCTCTGGTAAGACCCAAGGGTGGCAATCATTGTTCTGTGCTAGTCAGCAGAGCACAGCTGGGAGCCGCTCGTGGGCCACAAGAAGCATTCTAACCCTGTGGGATCAACCCTGTACATTGTCCACGTTTTTCTGAATGTATGGCTATGGCATTGGCCACTAAAAGAAGCCATTCCAGATAAGCTTTTGCCATCTGAAGTGGGCCTTGTAATATTTACCAGGAAGCTAAGGATGGACACTCTTTGACTCGCGGATTCCACAGCCATACCATAGAAATAATTAAAAACACAAAAATGTCAAGCAAGGTGTTTCTTTTTTTAATAAAAAAAGGAAACAATCTACATGCTGATGAATAGGAAGGTTATTAAATAAGTTGTATTATATTCGGATCCTAGGTGTGAGAAAAAAAAAGATTTAAAAAATAAGGAAGTATATGTGCCAAGCACACATATGTATGAGAAAATATCAACTATGATATCCTAGAGCTCAGGGTTGGGGATTTAGCTCAGTGGTAGAGCGATTGCCTAGCAAGTGCAAGAGTCCCTGGGTTCAGTCCTCAGCTCTGGGTAAAAAAAAAAAAAAAAAAAAAAAAAAAAAGACAAAATAACAATATCCTAGAGCTCAGAAGGGTCACAAATTTGAGGTCATCTATATAGCAGATGTTCTTTAAAAAAAAATAATAATAATGACAGTACTTAAAAAGTCAAGTAGCTGGGGCCCGGCAGGATGACTCAGGTAAAGGTATTTCTCTCCTTCTGATAATCTAAGTTGATTTTCTAAGCCCCACAAGTAAGGAGTGAGCCAACCCCAACAAGTTGCTCTGTGACTCCCACATGTGCACCCTAACATGTGTACATCCCTCACACACATACAAATAAATAATGTAATAAATTTTAAACCAAGTAGCATGTGTGGTCTAGGATTGCATGAACCTACTAAAATTTCTGCATAGAGCCAGGCCTAGTGGTATATGCCTTTAATCTTGGAACTCAGGAGGCACAGGCAGGCTGAGTTCAAGGACAGCCCGGCCTATGGAGAGTTCCAGGACAGCCAAGGCTACAGAGAGAAACCCTGTCTCAAAAAAAAAAAAAAATCTGTATATAAACATATACTTAGTTATATGAGTTAAGTATATATTAGTTATAATATAATTCTATATATATTATATATAAATATGTTACAAAACATATAAATGTGTTATAAAATATATAAATATATTATAAAATATATACATATATTATAAAATAAATAAGTATATATTACAAATCTAAAACAATATACCATAAACATATATTAGTTAAACAAATCTATACTTACATTTACATTTGCATGGGAAAAATTTAGAAGGCTACTTACTGAAGTGTTCCATTTGACAATGTGTAAGGGCAGGAGGTAAATGATGATATTTACATTTTTTCCATACAGTGTCATGTTTTTTACCCTCCCTCAACTCCAGGGCTCATTATGTTGCTGGACAGGTCTTGAGTTCCTGAACTCAAGCCATCCTCTGGCTTCAGCTTCCCACGTGCTAGGGCACCACCAGACCACACTTAGAAGAGCCTCAAAGTCACTTTTGTTCCCTTTTACTGGACAATTGCTTTGATGTTATTAAATTGTATTTAACAAATGTGAGTGTTCTTTAACAATTTTTCAGAGATACAGGGCTATTTGCAAAAATGTTACAAAATTACTGTATGATCTTCCCTGGGAAATCCAAAAAGATGAAAAAGTTCAAGATCTCCTGGCCCTTCTCTGGCCCTGTGCACATGTGTTGGAAGGGTGCGAGGAGGCGGGGAGAGGAGGTGTACTAGGAATTTTAAAACTTTTTGAAGGTAAAGAGAAGATATGTTTCTTAGCCCCTAAATTCTCTAAACACAGGAAATTCTATAACCATAATACATGACCATAATACGATTACCAAATCATCCTGATGATCAAATTACTGATACTGTTTAAATCCTGTTAGTAAAAAGTCATATCTAAGTTTTTTCAATTGCCTAAATGACTTTTCGTTGTTTTGTTTATTCAGAGTCTGGTTATATAGCCTCAACTGTCTTGGAATTCAGCCCTCCAGGCTCAGCCCAAGTCCTGGGAATACAGGTTTACATCCCCATGCCCGGCCAATCATGAATTTTACAGGAAAGGAAAGCCCAGATGATGAATTGAACTCACTTGTCCTATCTTGATGCTCTCCTTAAATTTGAAGCTGTCCCTTAGGCTTTCCTCGTTTTTCACGAGCTCTGCATCCGCCTCCTAAGTGCTGAGGTCAAAGGCATGCACCGCCACGGTATCTCTTTTTTTTTTTTAGGAAAAAGAGATAGCCTTTCTGATCAGTACAGTCTGGTTCTTCTGCAGCAGGCTGCTCACTCTGGATTTGTTTGGTATTTCCTCACGACTCTAGTCCAGCTACCTCGTTCATGTGCAGCCTCTTCAGGATTCCCACCCAAAAGTGTGCAGTTCAGTTGATTGTGTCTGTGCAGGGTGCCAGTAAAGGCCAGAAGAGGGAGTCAGATCCTTTGGCAACAGAGTTGCAAACTGTTGTGAGCTGGCACGTGGATGCTGGGAATTAAGACTGAGTCCTCTGGAAGAGTGCTCTTAACCGCTGAGCCATTTCTCTAGTCCCTGGAGCAATTTTTAAAAGGTGGATTTTTTTTTTCCTTCTCAAAGGTACTGATGAAAAATACTGGTCAGTGTCACAAAACTTCAGATTTAAAGATACTGATTTTTTAATTAGTAGATTTTAATTTATATAGAGGTTTTCTTATTAAATCTAGATTTCGGAGGACTGTTTAAAACTTTAACTTTTGCTGTCCGTTTAGTTTTTTACTTCATTCATCTTATATATTTTCCTGTAATTAGGGTACGTTCCACCAGGTGGCAGTACCGTTCCAGTCATAGTAATTTGTCCAGCAAAAATTTCCCTTATGAAAGGGTGTTCCAAGACATGGCTCACTTGACAGGTGAGAAGTCCTAGCTTTGGTCCCCAGAACTGCCAAAAAGAAAAGGATAGTATAGCCAGGCACTCAGGATGCAGAGGCAGTGAATTCCTGGCCAGTTTGGTCTATATAGCAAGTTCCAGACCTGCTTTTACTTTTTCTTTTTTGAAGTGTACTAATGTGTACTAATGTGTTAGTATATTTCTGAACCGAACTGGATATAATATATATTTCCAAAAAAAGGCTCGTTCTAATCTTCATGGTAGGGCCAGCAGTGTCCAAGGCTCGCTCACCAGCATGCAGCTTTTCATCAGTGCCTAGGAGCTGCACGCTCTTAAACTACACCCAAAGATCAAAGCCTAATTGGAGGGAACCCCAGTTAGATCAAGTCTGACTGTTGACAGGCTTGCAGCTGGAGGATGAGGCTACACTAGGCCAGTGTGACCACTGGAGGCCCTGACCACTCTGCTAGTAGCTGGCTGGGGGTAAAGTCTATAGTCCCCTAACCCATGCTGGAAAAGTGAGAGACTTCCAGGTCACACTGACTCTATCTCCCGGCGCTCCTGATCATCTAGGACTGTCAGGGCTGCCTCTAATGCCTTGAAATGTTATCTCGTATGAATGAAGAAAGCAAGAAATGCTATGTCCGGTTGGCTGCTTGCAACTGCAGACTTTTTAAAATCCAAGTTGGAAAACAGGAGGAACTTGGAGACTTAGCTAAAGCCCCACACTACAGCTGATCAGTCTGGAGTGCCAGCAGCTAGTTTTGCCCTCAGTCCCTTTGAGTGCAGATCAGACCGGAGTTACATAGGACTCTTGACAAACATGCTCTAACAGGCACATGTGTGGACTTGTGAAATCTGTGGTCATTTCCTAAGGTCAGGCTCACAAAGCCAGTTCTTAACGAACCAAGTGGTTCCTCTTAGTCATAGTGCCTGCATTTCAGATAGGTTCCAGAACGAGGTTTTTGCTGGGAGCTGCTGAACCAGTCATTTAGGCTTTTTCTAAGGGAGGATGATTGTGAAGACATATCATAAATGGAACTGAAAGGCAAATGTGTTCGCTGAATGTACCACCGATGAAAATACTTAAATAATTCAAAATGCCCCCCCCCCCAAAAAAAACCCCAGCAAGCCAGCCAGCCCACCGAGTCTGCTTCACAACCAGCTGACTCACGGTTCTGTTCCCTGGGGCTCATATTTTCCACCTAAGGAGTTGCTTCTGGTTTTTACGGGGAAGGCATCCTCAGGCAGCTCTCCCCTACAGTTTGACTCCTCTGGCCTCACACCCCATGCATGTTTACTCAGTGACTCCCTGTCTCCCTGTGGCTGGTGTGTGTGTGTGTGTGTGTGTGTGTGTGTGTGTGTGTGTGTGTGTGGTGGAGGGTGGGGGTGGGCCTCAAAGCCAGGACCTTTACCACTGAGCTACATGCTCAGGCCTCTTGTGCTCTCTTGTACTTTAGTTTCTGTTGGTTTCTCTGTAACATGAGCAACAGAACCTTTTACTGTTGTAATTTTACTGTTGATCATCATTCCTTAAATCCACGGATGTCATTAATGTCCTCTAGAAACTCAGAAAGAAAAGAAAAGAAAGGAAAAGGGGGGATGGGGGGAGAAAAGGAACTCAGAGAACTTGGGTGTGAAAGGTCATTTGTCCAAGGAGGAGAATTCTTCAGTAACCTCCCCCATGGCTTTCTGTGCCCCGCAGCTCATCCTGCTGTCAGCAGATGTTCAAGCACTCCTGCTGAGATTTGCAGTCCAACTGGTTCCTAACAGGCAGCAGTTTTAACGACAAGAATCTTTACCTTTGCCTTGTAGACCCAGGAAGAGATAAGTCTGTGTGTCTGCGTGTTTTCTAGCCAGGTGCCTCTAACTCTGCAGAGTCTAAGGTCAGAAGATCACCAAGCACACAAGTCCAGCCTAAGTTTTTGGGTTGGAGAGATGACTCAGTGGTTAAGGGCACTGACTGCTCTTCCAGAGGTCCTGCATTCAATTCCCAGCACCACATGATGGCTGACAACCACCTGTAATGGGATCCGATGCCCTCTTCTGGTGTGTCTGAAGACAGCTACAGTGTACTCATAGATACATAAAATAACTAAATAAATAATTCTTTAAAAAATTAAGTTTTTAAAAGGGAGTTGGTGGAGACTGGAGAGATGGCTCAGCAATGAACAGCCCTTACTGCTCTTGCAGAGACCCCAGATCCAGTTCCTGTACAGACATATACATATGTATGTATGTATGTATGTATGTATGTATGTATGTATATATGTGTGTGTGTGTACATATATATACACAGATGTATATATACATACCTATACATCATATACATATGTGTATATATATATATATGGAAAGATGTATGTATGTATGTATGTATGTATGTATAGAAAGCTAGAAAGATGTTTCAGCTTGAAAACACTGGCTGTTCTTCTGGAGGACATGTTTGATTCCCAGCACCACACCCACATATTGGTTCACTATCATCTATAACTTCAGTTCTTCAGTTCCAGGGGATCCAAAGCCCTCTTCTGACTTCTATGGGCACTAGGCGCACATAAACATGTAGCTGAAACATTCCTACATATAAAAAAAAATCATAATTTTTAAAAACTTGAAAAGGAACAGAAGGTAGAGTTCAGTGGTGGAGCATGTTTTTAGCCTGCAAGAGATCCTAAGTTCCATCCCCAGCACTAGTTTTTTAAAGTAATTGAAACAAACAAACAAACAAAAAACAAAAACAAAAACAAACAAACAGCAAGGCCAGACATGGATGGCAGCACATGGTCGTAAAGCAGGAAGATTATGAGTTCAGGTCTTGCCTACAAAGCTAAACTTTGTCTCCAAATTGGGGGTGGGGGTGGATATGGAACAAAAGGGCTGTGGCTGAAATTCAACAGTAGAGTACTGGCCCAGCATGCTTGCAAGGCTCTGGGTTAGAGTCAAGGAAAAATGAAAAGAAGGGGAGGGGGAGGAAAAAGGATAGAGGAAGAGGGGGAAGGGGGAGAGAGGAAGAAAGTTACAAGTGATTCTTAAATGTCTTACAGTAGTCAGTGCAGAAATTGGGCCATAAGCATATTTTACATGCAGGGAAAGATACCTGGAAGAGTATCCAGTTTCCAAAAGTTGGTCATGACTGAGGGAATCCAATGCATTTATTTCTGATTTTTATACTTTAGTTTACAGACTTTACACCTGGCATGTATTATTTTTCTAAGAGAGAGAGATAAGAGACAGACACACACACACACACACACACACACACACACGGGGGGGGGGTGGGTGGAGAGGAGGAAAATAAAAGAGGGTATAAAGGAAGGAGAAAAGCCAAAAACAAGGTAAGAATTAGCCAAAGGAAAAGGAAGGCCTGTGCAGAGCCATGGGGCCACCCTGTCCTTGGCCTGCTGTTTACAGAGGAGTTGGTTTATTGCAATACTTATAAGGGAAATTGAGACATGCCCTAGTTCCTGCTACATGAGTTTATAGAGTGCTGAGCTCTCTGCAATAACATGCATAATAATCTTTTTAGCAATCCCTGCAATTAGGGGGTTGCTAAACTGGAATTGTTACTTTTAGACAGGCACACACACACATATACACGCAAACACAATAGCTGAAACGTAGAACCAACTACCCCCCTTGAAGAAAAACAAGTGTAATTAGCTCTCCTTTAGATGGAAAGATATTCAACAACCTAAATATAAACAGACAGCGCTTTTCTTTCCTTTAGAGACAGAGCATCTATTTCCACCACATTTTAGGGATAAGTCAGACAGGGGATACTGTCTGTCTACGGATGATAATGCTTTGGATCTTGCAACAAACTCATTTTCCGACTGGTAGGACACAGAGACCCCCTTCCCCTGCCCACCCCTGGGGCTCTGGAATAAGCTACAAAGAAAGTTCTCCAGCTGTACCGTGAGAACGAGCTCTCTCATGCAGAACCTAATTACAAGTGTACAATTATCAAAACATTTATGGAGGATGCTGACCTCACACCACTGCTGGATTTCTGTTAAGTCAATACCCTTTAACTGGACTGTTTGCATCCACTCTGGTGTGTTTAGGAAAGGGAGAAGAGAGAAGGGGGGAGGGGAGCTACCGGTGCTATTCCATTCACTCAACACAACACATGGCCACCAGGCACCCACCCTGTGCTAAGCCCTGGGACACAGCAGGGGCAGCTGGTCCTTGCCCTCCTGAGGTATGTATTCTGTTCATGGACCTTGACATTCCAAAATGTTCTCTGAAGAAATTATATTTTAATAAGATAAATATATGTCAGATCCATCAGCTATGTACATTATATAAATAGAATGTATACTTTGCAGCATTGTCCTACTTCAATTCATAGTAGACCTAAGGAGAAACACTTCCTATGATTTGCATTCTCTTAGATAAGCTAAATTTTATAAGACACGCTCACAGACAGCGCAGATCAGTTGGCCTGAGGATAACTGATAACCTTCCATGGAAATAGCCCAAAAGATGAGCGTTGTATTCATGTACTGGAACAATGACAGCCACACTGCCAAAACACATTTTCCTGAATTCTGTTGACTTAAATCTGTGAACTTGCTTACTTAGAAATGGCTACTCTATACTCTGACACTACCTGTAGAGAATTTATTTCCAGAGAAAGTCAGTAACAATGAACCCTTAAATAGCTCTTCAAAGTTTAAGTCTTTCATACGTGTGTGGCCCACAGATATGGAGAGGAGGTGGTTCTTGAGTAGTGGATCCAGGGCCTTCCATAGGCCGAGCATGCATCCTTCCCCCAACTCCAGCCTTTCATACACATGATTCAATTTGGTTGAGATGCCCTGCTACTGTCATCTTTGGGACCCTGTGAGTTTTAGCCATTTTCAGTAGGACCTTCTGAAGAAAGGTGCTATGTGATAAGCCCCATCTTTCTTAGAGTTTGGAATGTTACATATCCTTAAAAGTCCATGCATTACAGGCTCGGTCCCCGGTACAGCTCCACTGGGCAGCAGTAGAACCTTCAAGAGCTAGGCTGACTAGCAGAACCACGGGACCCTGGAGTCATGACCTCAGAAGGAACTGCAGGTCCCGCTGCTTTCCTCCATTCTCTATGGCTCCCCGGGGCAGAAGGTGACCCTTTAGCTCTACCACATGTCCCCACCTTGCTGTGCTGCCTTGCCATCTGGTCAAAGCCAGTGTATCCCACTCTAAGCCCAGCACTGGGGTCGGGGGTGGGGTATCAGAAGCTCGAGGTTATCCAGGCCAACATGAGACTTTGTCCAAAAAACAAAGTATTTTATAGCACAGGCTAGCCTTGAATTCAACATGCAGCCAAGGCTGGCCCTGAATGCCTGATACTGATGGAGTCACAGGTATAAACACAGACAAATGTCCAAAGGGGACGCCTCTGAAGACCTCATCAAGGAGAAGCCCATGAGAGGAATATCAATTTCAAATACTTGACAGACCCAGACTTAGAAAGCCGACTTCCAGTACTACTAGGGAAAAAAAGAACACTTATCATGTCACGCCATAGTAAATGTGAAGTCACCAGGAATAAAGTGTGCCAGTGTGACGCACATTAAAATACTCTCCCATGCGGCTAGAGAGATGGCTCATTGGTCAAGAGCCATTGGAGTGGTCAATATTCCATCCCAAGTGGGATGTAAAAGTGAAGCAATTTCTGATTCTGTCTCCTTACAATTTGCTTGTTCAACACCTGGTAAGGGTCCCACTCTGGATCCTGTACGTTAATGTTCTCAATACCACGTCCACAAGTTCAGTGAATGAGCACTCTCATCGTGCCAGGACACAAATCTGTGAAAGCCCCACAGGTAAGCAGGTAAAAGCCATATATCCAAGTTCTGCAGTAGAGTAAGATGCTCTAGAAGAACCTAGTGAGAGAACATACCCAACCAGGATGCTTAGAAAGAGGAGGACTGAGCTAACCTGGTTAGAAATAAATAGCTTTCTGTGAGAGGAAAACCGCAGGTGTGAGCGCCCGGTAGGGAAAGGAATCGGAAACAGAAAAACCCAGAGACACAAAGAGCAGAAGTATAGAGGCCAGGGAGATGGAGGGAGAAGAAAACGGGGAGCTGTTGATCAGAGGGTACAGAGCTTCAGTTACGGGATGACCCTGATGTACAGCAATGCATTCTGAAGTAGCATACTGTATAAATTCTGTAAAATTCCCTATAGCATACTGAAAACTCGCTCAGAGGGCATCATCACATGCACCGGAGAGCAGCTGTGTGAGGTAACTGCAGTGTGGCAATTATTTCACAACGGATATGCAGCATTAAAACAAGCTGTGGCCGCTAGAAGGCTGGGCAGGAAGAGCATGCGAGCACACACTGGCTAAAACGGCAAAACCCCATCTCAAAACAAAACAAACAATTAAAAAAGAAAAATACCAAAAGAAAGAAAGAAAAAAGAAGGAAAGAAAGAAAGAAAGAGAGAGAAAGGAAGGAAGGAAAGAAGGAAGGAAGGAAGGAAGGAAGAAATAAAGAAGGTAAGCAAGCCAAAACTAAAGCCAAACACAACATAATACAATAAAAATTCCATTGACTTGCACACCTAAAATATACACAACTTTGGTCAGCTAGGCCTTAATGAAAAGCAGTGGACAGTGAAGGATGGACAATTGGACAGTTGCCATAACTTCACTGGGTTGATGAACAAATTCAATGAGGTGCTATAGTCAAATATTACAGACACAGAAAAGTGCTTTAACAGAGCTAAGATTGATCACTTACTGTGCTATCTGTGCTCTTGCACTACGTCTGATCAAGACCCAACTGCCACAGACAGTGTTGGGTGCCCTGCACACTAGGCCCAGCATTTGGCACTATGCTTTACATGAATGGCAGTAGGTAGAACTGGTTGGCTTAAGGTAACAACCTGATGAGGTTTTGTTTCTAGAATAATCAATAAAGCCAGGCATGGTGGCACATGCTTTTAATCCCAGCACTTGGGAGACAGAAGCAAGCAGATCTCTGAGTTTGAGGCCAGCCTAGTCTACAGATCAACTTCTAGGACAGCCAGGACTACACAGAGAAACCCTATCTTGAAAAACCAAAACAAAAATAAATAAATAAATAAAATCAATAAGCCTTAAAACCTTCCTGTGCCTTTAAGAATAGCAAGATACACAGGTCTGCCTATCTTAGGAGTGAACAACTAAAATTCCCTTTGATTTGCACTTCCCAGCAGAAGTCACAAGCTCTAAGCAGCGGACTTTAAGTTCTTAGGTCTAAGCTGCTGTTGGCATGGAGTGACTTCGGTAAGGAGAGGCAATGCCCAGGAGGTGAGAACCACAATTAACAAGAAGCACTAGATTTGTCTTTCTCCTGTGAACACGCTCTGGCCTGTGTAATAACCGACCAGGCTGATGACAAGGTCCGTCATTAAGTGTCTCACAGAACCTGAAAAACCAGCTGCCACAGCATACAAGAGAAGGTGACCACAGACCCAGAGGGTAGATGCATGGGGTACAGAATGTTGATCACTGTGTCCTCACCAGATCCTCTCTTACCAGATACAATTGTCTAGAAACAAAACTGAGCGCAGGGTGTGGGGGTGGGGACATCAAAACTTCAGGCCTGTTTCTTTCTGGTGGGCTGGCATCTTGAACATTACCTTACGTGGAAATAAGCAAGCACTCTTCCTGAACTATTGTTTGGCTGATAGTTCTAGCAGCTAGGAACTCTAATATCATGGTATTGGTATCTACTTCCCCTTCTATCTATACCTGATTTATTCTTCATCCTTTTTAGTGTCCAAATGGGATCTAGCCAGGGATGGTGGGTGTTTGTCTGTAATTCCGGTACTTGGGATCGGCAGGCAGAAGAATAAGGCGTTTCAAGGCAGCTTGGGTTATATAGTGAAACTCTAGCCTAAAAAAAAAGGAAAAAGGGGAGAAAAGATGTAAAGAAGGCCCTGACAAGCCTGCCAGCACCTCAGGGCCCATCTCCTCATAGCCTTTTCTCAGACCACACGGTGGACTCCAAAGTCACTTTCAGATTAAGGCGCTTGCTTGTTCCTGCATTTTTGCATTCCCCAACTTTATTATTCTTCTCTGTGTTTGTTCACTGAAGCTTCTTGGTTAGTCATACTTTCCTATTCAACAAGATGGGGAGTCTGTATTTCCCCTGAGCCCCAGAAAAACAGCTCTACCAGCCAGACTCCCTGTGGCTTACTTGGCATCTGAGGAAAACCAAAGGCAGAGATGAGTTTCACTTGGTCTGACAGGCAGTAAGTGTCTTGTGCCTTTCTGGGAAAATGAGCAGGCTTTGCAGCCATCGTTTGGAATTGCAGTGGTCAGTCACTGTGTGGAAAGAAAAGAACAGTTCCAAAACATTGTGATGCATTCTTTGATTGGCATACAGTTTCCTGAGACAAAGGACTGAAAAAAGTAGCCTGTCTTTTAAAAAGCAAAACAAACATTTCTAGCACATTAATAGAAAATGTCAGGCCAGTTTGGTGTGATTCAGTGATAGAATGCCCACCATCGAGAGCAGCATCCTGAATTTGATCTCCAGCTCCATAGACGTACATGTACAAAAATTACATGCTGAGGCTCCAACTCAGGAGAATGGGTAGGGTAGACAAGTGAGGTAATGAGCAAATGGTTTTCTGTGTAATCCCAGCACAAGAGAGGCTGAGGCAGAAGAATCCCTGAGTTCTTACTGGCCAGCTAGTCTAGCCAAGTTTGTGAGTTCCAGATTCAATGAGAGACCCTATCTCAAAAAATAAGTTGGAAAAAGATTGACAGAGACACTCAATATAGACTTCTGGCTTCCATACACACATGCACACCACACACATGGATGTATACATACATGTACTCCCTACACATGTATGTATACCCCTCCACAAATGTACACACATCACTATCAACAAACAACAAGACCTTCCGCGATGGAGGCTGGAGAGAGAAGGCTAAGTTGGCAAACGGCTTGTCTTACAAGCAGGAAGATCTGATCTCCAGAATCCATGGCAAACAAAGAAAACAAAAGTTCAGAAACTGGGAGTGGTGGCGAGCTTATTGTCCCAGTTTTAGGAAAGTTAAAAATGCAGATCCCAGGAGTTTACAATACATGGCCAGCCTAGCTTACCTGGCAAATTGCAAGCCTGTGAAAGACCATGTCTCTAAACAAACAAACAAACAAACAAAATATGGAGATGGCACCAGAACAACATTTGAGGTTGTCCACTGGTCTCCACATACATGCACGCACATGCACACACATACAAGTGCTCTCTCATGTGTGCAGGCATATCTGTGTGAGCATACATGTCTCAGACCCCTGAATGTTGGGCATCCTCACTGGGAGGAGTGAAAACAGACAAAGATGGATTGGAAATAGACTGAATATCTTATCCACTTGGATGTGGGACGGTGGACCATGCCAGGAAACTTGGTAAGGTAGAGTAGGTCTGAATCCCAGAAACTCGGGATACACACCTAAGATGGTAGGCGGCTCCCTGTTCCCTGCCAGACTCCTGCCACACTTCCCACATAAGGAAATATGACCTGTGGTCACCTAGGCCCAGAAGAGAGTTCTCCATGATAATGAGGTATCTAGAGACCCTGAGGGTTTAGCCAATAAGCTCCCCTTCCCAGACATTCCTACCTGCAAAAGGTATTTAATTTCTGGCCCACCCTGAATAGTGGGTATTCGTCCATTTTCCACAATGAACAACCAATAAACAGTTTGGAACCAAGGACTGACTCTTTCATCTACCACCACCATGGGGAACATGGAAAAGGCCTTCCCCTACAGAGCCACTCAGCCTAAGTCTCCCATAGAAGGCCTCTCTGTGCTTCCAGACAACTGCTGCTACCTTCACTGATGAACAAAGCCAGAGTTCCCACCCCCACCCCCCACCCCCCAGATGCTGTCCTCAGCTGTGGCCCCCAATGGTCCTGGCCTCATAGCAGGCCTGAGAACACCCCCCCCCACCCCCCCAACCCCCCACCCCCCCCACCCCCCCACACACACAGTTCATTCCCAACTTGTCTGTGCCGGTTTTCTAGCTGGGACTAGATGCCAGGCTACATTTTCCCACCCCCAGAGTGAAGCCCAGCACCTGCCCAGTGGCAGCTTGGGATAAGTTCAGTCAAACTTCCTGTGTTGGGGGTGGGACTTGGGTTCCACACTTGATGGGCTTGAAAATCATCCAGACAGCTGTGGACACTGCTGCAGCCCCTCACCTGAAATGCAGTCCTGATTCCTTAGGATGAACTGCTCGCTGCTCACTAGCAACGAAAGCAGAAATGGAAGCGGAAGGATCAGACACAAATATACCCCTAATGTTCTTTTGGGAGGAACCTCGAAGCTCCTTCCATTTACCTGTGAGATACAGATTTTTGTTTCTGTCTTCTCTAAGACCGCGGTGTCATCTCATTGAAATGCAAACACCAGGAAGATGATTCATCCTAAGGACGGGAAAGAGCTGTGTAGAAACAAACTAGTAAATGGAAAACAGTTTTAAATCTTTTTTACAAATATTAGTAGAAAAAGCTTTTTACTACCCCAGCAAGCAATCTTAACTGACAAAAACAATTTGAAGCAGCCATTCCTTAATAAAAATCGTGAGTTGTGTGTTCCTGTGCCTGGTTCATAGCTAACATTTTATAATAAAAGCCATAATGTCTTTGTCTTCATCTCTCTGCATGCTTTTCTGCCTCTAAATGTTACGTACATGTGATATTTTCTACCTTCAGGATCTTGTTGCTAAAGTTAATTTGCAAACAGTTTTGCCTAATTGGCTTACAAAGTAAATGCTCTGTGAATTGCATATTTGTAAAACTCCCTGAAAAGTAGAAACTAACCCAAATGCTTTGCTAGCTCACATGACTTAGGTAAATTTAGATAAAAAAAAAATGTTGGTGAGCAGGCTGTGGTGGCTCAAACCTTCAATCCCTGAGGAGGCAGAGGTAGAGGTAGGCAGATCTCTGTGAGCTTAAGGTGAGCCCAGCCTGGGCTACATGGAGAGTTCCAGGTTAGGCCAATGAGGGCTAGATAGCGAGAAGCTGTTTAAAAAAACAAATGCCTGGTTTCATCACAGTGTTCCTCTTGCCTTGCCAGCATGCAAATGTAGCCTAAGAGGAGATCTAGACCCATGAAATATAAGTCAGAGTTGGCAGATTTACTGGTGCACTCGTGCATAATCTTAGTTTGAAAGTCTACCGTTCTACACTTCCTAGTTTCCTCTGTAAAAGAAATGCTGCCAGT
The DNA here is from genome assembly GCF_011762505.2 of Arvicanthis niloticus. NCBI lineage: Eukaryota > Metazoa > Chordata > Mammalia > Rodentia > Muridae > Arvicanthis > Arvicanthis niloticus. The sequence goes on from NC_047672.1 coordinate 23,768,258, forward strand.
GGTTACAAATCATAATCTGTAGGCATAATCAAGAGGATCTATATATAAAAATATTTTTTAAAGGTGCTGGGGAGATGGCTCAGTGGCTAGAAGTCTTTGTTCTTGCAGAGGACCTGGCTTCAGTTCTCAGCACCCACATGGTGGCTCCCAGCCATCCATGACTCCAGTTCCAGGCGACCTCTTCTGACCTGTGCAAGCACCAAGCATCCATGTGGTGTACATACATACACGCAAGCCAAAGATTCACATACAAGAAAATAAGTATAAACAAGATAATATGATTTAAATAAATAATAAATAAAACCAAGGGATTAAAATTTTCATTTCACAAAGAAAATGAGATATGATTTAATCATGACAATTATATATATAAGTTCTTTTAAGTATATATATATATAAGTTCTTTTAAGTTTTAACAGTTGTATGTATGCGTGTGTGTGCATGCATGCACAGGTACATGGAGGTTAGAGAACAACTTTTGGGAGTTAGTTCTCTCCTTCCACCTATCCTGGAGGTCACACTTCCTGTCAGGGTTGTAAGGTAAGTGCTTTTATGTGCTAAGCAATGTATTTTCACTAAGAAGAAAATAATATTTACAGAAAGAGATTTATAAAAAGAGTAATACAAAGCCTAAATAAACAAAGAAAAGAGAAAAGAAAGGAAGAGAGAGAGATAAAGAGAAGGAAAGAGGAGAAAGAATAGGAAAGAGACACTTTATATGGCTTACATGGTTTAAATTGAATGAATTTAATATAAGGATTGGAAAATTAGCCTTCTGTTAAAATGACAAAGGTTTTTTTGGCTTACAAGTATGTTCTTCACAAAAGAGTATGAAAAGTTTATTCTTTTAGCCCCAGCTCCACAAACAAAGAAAACAAAAAAATTCCATGTTTTCTTAAAGTAATTTTCACTTTCCTTAGACCTTTGGTTATTAAAAAAAAAAAGTTTTTTTCTGTTAAAGGGGCTGTTTTATTTACCTTATTTTTATACAACTCTGACATTTTCTGTACTCACTGTAGAACTCTTTTGTCACTTTTGGTTAAACAGATAGCTATTTCACAAATTGACTGTCCTCCTGTCTAAATGTCTTGGTCTTTTGACCTTTGTGACAGTTTGCCCCTCTTCAGCTCTGAGTGTCTGTTCATCTTAAACTAAGTGAGGTTTTCCAGAGAGCCCCTGAAAAGTCCTAAAACTTTGTTTTATCTCCTTACAGAAAGAACCACAGGTTAAATTGAATTGTTTGGTATGTCAAAAAATACAAGGGGAAAGTATCAATCAAGTACAAAGTAACACTAACATTTCCATGAGTGTGTATATGTGTGTCTGTGTGATACAGTCATATGTACACACACATATGTGCACATGCATGTAGAGGTCAAAGGCCAACATCAGGTGTCCTCTGCCACTGGCCACTGTTTTCCACCTTTATTTTTATCTTTTTCATTTTTTATTTTTAATTTTCATTTAACTGAAATTAATTGAGAACTTCACACAGGCCTATATTGTGTTTTGCTCAAATCTACCTTCCAGTCCTCCTCTTCCTATTTCTCTTCTAGCTACTCAACTCACCATTTTCCCCAGCTTCTTGTGCTTTACTTTTTTTTTTTTTTAAAGTCTCCTGAGTTCACTTAGTGGTCCCCATATGGACATGGATGTAGGACCATCTACTGGAGTACTCAGCCTTTCAGAGGCTGAATCCCGGAGAAAGACTTATTCTCCTTCTACTAGAGCCATCACTTGCCAATGGCTCCTCCATTATGAGTGGGACATCATGAACCTCTCCCCTGTCCATGCTTGGGATTTAGCTGGTTGGATCTTGTGCAGGTCTTATACATACAGTCAGTGCTGCTGAGAGTTTATCTGTGCAACAGCCCTGTCGTGTTCAGAAATAATGTTTTGCTACAGTCATCCACTACTTCTGGCTCTTACAAGCTTCTTGCTTCCTCTTCCACAGTGATCCCTGAGCCTTGGTGTAACCCATTCAGAGCTGAGCATGCCCCTGCCTCTGACACGCTGCACGCTGGCCAGCAGTGAGTTGCTGTATTCATCACCGTCTACAGCAAGAAGTTTCTCTTTGAGGGTTGCACTAATCTAAAGGCATGAAAATAAGCATTTAGGCGACAGTTTAAAATTATGTCCATGTAGCAGGGTAGAAGTTTTAGGGTCCCCTCTATGGTCTATGTCCTGGCTACTTATGGGTTTGGGGTCCAGTTAACAGTGCCAGCCATTAATTCTATCTTATGGAGTGTGCCTTAAATTCAATCAGAAAATTGTTGGTTACTCCCATGACATTTGTGCCGCTGCTGCCTGGGTGGATCCATCTCACCAGGACAGGCATTACTTCAGCTTGCAGTGTTCACAAATGGGTAAGATTACTGAATACATCTCTCCCTGGGATCATAAATAGAACCCTCCAGCACTATGAAAGCAGGCCAGTACAGATGAAGCTTCTAGATCGGTACCCGCTTGATTTCTCCGTGTTCTATGACTTAAGTATGTGATGTCTTCAGCGATAGGGTCTCACTACCAACACTGGAGGGTAACCAAGAGCTATGTCAATAGCCTGAAATAACTGGGAGGATTCTGTGGGACCCCACTGACCAAAACCTTGCAAAGAGGTAACCATACCTGGCCCTGGGCTTTCTATTTGATAGCCTATGGTATGTATCTCTGTTAATAGGGTAACTCCATGTAAGCCCTTTTGCTACATGCATATATTTGAAAGGTTTCTACAGTGCTGGTCAGACTGGATAGCTACATGTAGAAAAATGAGACTTGATCCTGATCTCTTGCTCTGCACAAAACTCTACTCTAAATGGAGCAAGGACCTTGACATAAGACCTGATACCTTAAATTGGACAGAGGAGAAAGTAGGGAACATGTTTCAACTTCTAGGCACAGAAAAGAGATTTATGAAGGGGACCCTGTTATATCATAGGCATGGAGACCAATATGAAAGCTCCTTTAAAAGCTAGAAATAACTGGGTGGTGGTGGCACATGCCTTTAATCCCAATACTAGGGAAGCAGAGGCAGGCAGATTGCTTGTGAGTTGAGGGTAGCCTGGTCTACAGAGCTAATTCCAGGACATCCAGAGCTACACCAAGAAACCCTGTCTTGAAAAGCAAACAAAACCAGGTTAGGTTCAAACCCTGGACAAATGACTGTGGTGCCCATTAACATATCAAAACAGACACTGGCACCTTGTTCTCCCTGCATCCCCCAGTCTCTACCCGTTACAGGACCCTCCTGGCTGGCATACCCTGCCCTCCACCCTAAATTCTCCAGCCCAGGGGGCTGGGCTACTCTTCCCTACGAAATCCAACCATTTCATTTCGGTTACCCACTATTTTTGTACCTTTGGGCCTCCAGGCTGCTGTACCTGGTCCCCTCGTTCCCCTCTCTCTCTCTTCCCCTCCCGGTCCTCCCATACAGCAAAGCTCACTCAGGCTGGTCATGTCCACTCTGGCTGCTCAGGGGTCCTGCCTCCGGCTATGCTCTTCCACGTATCTACAGTAAACTTTCTCCTCCACCATACCCAGGACCAATCACGCTCTTGTTCTTTCCTTTTTCCTTCTTTTCTTTTTTTCACTCATTTGGTGATGAAACCGGGACCGGCATAAATGAGTTCCTTCTGGGTACTCAGCTGTCCCGAGCCAAGCTGCTGATCTGGCTCTCCCAAGTGTGGATCATTTGTTTCTGCTGGCTTCTGACACCCACAGAATTCGATTCCAAATTCTCGAGTCTGGTTCTTCAGCTGATGCCTTCCTCTACCTGCTTTCTACCTGCTGCTCTTGTCTCTCCGAGCCTCCATGTGGGCACCTCCATGTGGGCACCACGTGCTTCTCTGGTTACTACATCTCTGACTGGCTACACTCATGTGGACTTCTCCCATTTCTCCTGCTCCCTCTCTGCTCCTTCTCTACTGGGTAAGAGTCACCAGAACTGCCTTCTTTGTTTACCTTTACAGGAAGCCCCTCAGCTACTGGGCTCCAATCACAAAGGCTAGCCGCCTTTCTTGTGTGGTATGGAGCATTTTTCTCTGACAAGTTTAGCACTCTGCTTAGGGCCGCCCCAGATGGAAACTCTTAACACTATAGTACTTTAACTGTCTCTAGGCTCTCACGGAGAACCTGTCTGGGTCTCCCCCTTTCTCCTGCTCTCCCCAAGCTTTAGCTCACCCTCCCCTATGAACTACAATCCATCTGCGGTCCCACTATGCTCTTGCTCCGTTTTGCACCTTCATTCAGCTCTCAGCTCTCTCTAAGAGCTTATAGGAAGAGCCTCTCTCTCTCCCAAGCACAGTGTTCCCCACTGAGACCTTCTCTCTCTTTCTCCCCGGACTCAGATTTTATTCAGATATTATTATCTGGCCTCAGTACAGATCAGTGGCCACAAATTGGCACACTTGATTTCCAAATTCTGGCAGATTGTAACAACTTCTGTCACAAACAAATGATCCCAAAGTCTCTTATTTCCAAGGCTCTATAATTTCCCACTCTTAAAAATCATTTAGTTCTGTGATTTCTCTACACTCGGCTCTCAAAAAATATATATATATATATCTTAAGGTCAGACTGTAATCTCTATTTCATAATTTATAAATCCATTGGGTATGGTTTAAAAATCTATAAAAATCTTTAACAAAATTTGGTTTAAAATGTATAACAAAAGGCTTATAGTTAAAACCTATATGTAGAAATTTTAATTTGCTGAAATATCCTATATATATGATTCAACTCTTGTCTAGAATATACATATATGTAACTTGGATTCAACTCTTGTTTTTAAAGTAGATATTTTAAGCACCAACCACATGGTTGGCAGCCATCTTTATGAAGGTTAAAGGGTACATGCCATGTGACTTCCCTATCTTAAGATGACCACATGGTATAAAGGAACAATTATAAAACTTCTCAGTCCCACTGAGGCCTTAGTTTATCCTTGCATCTCTTTTTAGAAGAAGGAAACAAGAAGTCTCCAGAATATTTTGCATTGGTATAGATTTTTCTATGATTAACAAGAGCCAACTTAGAGATTTAAACCTAACTACTTATGCCTTTGCTAACTACTCAACACCGAACTTCTAGAAAATTTAGGTAACTAACAACATATGTTTAATAAATAAGGTATTTTTGATAAATAAAATTTATAAATCCCTAAGGCCTACTCTGGTTCACAGTAATATTTATCTAGCTCCTTGGTCTTTACTTGCCTTGCTAAGCTACCAACTTGTAAACTGTTCGTTTAGTGACAAGCTTTATTTAGCCTCCTGTATGTATTTTCAAGGTTAAGCCTAAAATCAGTTCTACTTTATAGATAGGTGGTCCTCAGACTCTTCAGGGATCTGCTGAGTATGGTGTTTAAAATGGTTAAGCTTCCCATAATAGACACACCCCTTTTTAGTGGGACCCTGATGGACTCTGAGGAAGATAGATGGGGCACAGCAACTCCACCTAATTGTGGTAACACCACTGGGTAAAAAACGGTCCCGTGCCTTGCTGGCTGCCAGGGCTCTGCACAAACTGTGGACACTTTGTGGTTGATTGCTCTACTTTGCCTAGTCAAAGTAAGATCAGTTTTCCCAAGCTCCTCTACAGGAAAAATCTGAGACCTGGGTCTGACAGCCAAAGGCCTATGATGCTCTGTGTTGACAGCTGGAAATGAACTGCTGTGTTCTAGGACAGCGGAAGACCTATGACTACTGTTTCCAGTAAAACTAGGAAGACCACCAGAGCCTAAGGAGACCCACCTTAGGGAATGGGGAAGTCTGTCATTCAAATGATGCACAGTCATGTGGATTATACTTCCAGCTGCAATTTATCGGTCTCGGATCTCTGAGCACATTTGACTGACTGTACCTTTAACAGCAGTAAGCATACCAGCTCCTCCCCCCCAAGGCTTCAGCTGCCTTCTCACCTTCTGGGCTCCTCTGTCTTCTCAGCCCTCACACTCTTAGACTTTCTAGGCCTCCAGCTGAGAAAGACTAACAGTTTGCCTTGCTACTTGACTCTAAAAAGAGATAAACTCATAAAATAGCTTTCAAGGTAATTTTTTTTCTTTTACTATTTTTTTATTTAAAGGAGCCTGCTTTACTATGGTGACTGCTCTCAATTGCCAACCACTTTTTAAAAAATGTTTATGAGAATTACAAAGGTCTAAAGAAGTGATTTAAGGTATTAAAAAACGCATCAGATTTCTTTCCCTCTCTATATTAAAGCTTTAAAACTTCAGAGCCTTAACATTAATCAACAGAGTCCCGTAAGCTATTAATATAACTCTGGTAAAAGCTCTTCTAATGCTATCCTAGTCACAAGCTTCATTTTTAAAATTTCCTTTAGTTGTCTTACTTTTAAAAAATATATGCTTTACATTGTGCTAAAAAAAAAATGTGTCCGATCTGTACACATCCAGCGTTCTCGATAGAGCAAAGAGTGTTCATGCTTTTAACCTAAAATCATTTTTGGGCCCCAAGCTATGAATCAAAAGTATGAGTCTACTTCCTTCTGTACAATGTGAATTTCAGTACAGATTACAAACAGTGGTAAGGCTAAAATATCTAAAACTTTGCCTCTTTTTGTAAAATGAAAAATAAGAACCCTCTTGTAGCTTCAGGGAATCAATTTGGATCCATATCTCAGAGGTCAAACAGATTTTAGTAGTCCTGTCAACGGACAGCCTAGGTTTTTCTGTCTACTACCTGACTACTCCTTAGGGACTCTCTCCTGGTCTTGAGACTCCCCTCTCCCAACTACCAGGACCATGGGCCTAAAAGTTTCAAATGTACACCCAAGATAAAAACAACAACAAAAATCTAAACTTCGAAATTTTACTTTCTCTCCGAGTCTATCCAATCTGTCCCAGCAGACTTCAAATAAACTGCAGACTTTCCAGCACAAGCTCCAGATGTTCCCTCACAATCTGCATCTCAGACAGCTTCAGAGCCACTCTCCCCAGGCGATCCAGCCTCACAAACTGCTCCAAAGTGGCCTGCACGCCCTAGCCCCAGGGAGAACGGCAGATCCTGGACTGTGAGTGAATCAGCTGGCTCTTCATGGAACTGGCCAACATTCCAACTTCCATAGGTCCTCCAAACAAGGATGTCCCAATGTCAACAGGAAGTAGTCATTGAGAAGATTACAAATTGCCCCTTATCTATTTATTATTAACAAAAGACTGGGATGTTAGGTTTCAAACCTAGGACATATGGCTGAGGTGTCTGTTTAGCATATCAAGCTGGACACTGGCTGCCTGGCTCTTCTGGCATCTTAGTCCTCCTTGTTACAGGCCTTCCAGGCTGATATACCCCACCCCCATCCGAAATTGCAGCCAGGGGCCTGGGCTGCTCTTCCCCATGTTGTCCAACTATTTGGGTTACCCACTATTTTTTCACCTTTGGGCCTCCTGGCTGTTGTATCTCTTCCCACCCCCCACCCCTGATTCCCTTCCCTTCCCCCTCTTCCCACAAAGCACAGCTCAGTCTGGTCATGTCCCCTCAGGACTCTCTCCAAGCTCCCCACTTTCAGCTATGCTGTCTCACCATACCTAGGAGCAGTCACGTTCTTTCTTTTCTTTCTTATTTATTCTCTCATTCACAAAAGAAACAACAACAAAAAGTTAGAAATGTACCATAAATTTCTAATAACCTGAACTGAGGTTGTTTCCAACTTGACAGTCCAATTAATAAGGCCTGGATGACTTGATACAAACTTGAGGGATATCACCTCCGTAGTTCAGATAGGAACAGCCTTTGTGCCTATTGTGGCATGGGCCAAGCAACAAGATCACTGGAACATCCAATAACTTCATAAGAGACACTTGAGTATCAAGCCAGAAAAATGTACTTGATTACATGGTTGTTTGCTATCTCTCAAGCTAACAGAATGTTGTGCCACTGATCCTTCTCTTTAAAAAGAAAATGTATGCCATATATATATATATATATATATATATATATATATATATATATGCTTATTTTAGATTAATTTCTTTTTATGTGTATGTGTGTATGTATGCTCACATGTGTATGAGTGCCCATGGAGGCCAGAAAGAGGGCTTTAGATGTCCTGGAACTGGAGTGACAAGCAGTTGTCAGCCACCCAGCAGGGTGCTGGGAACTGAATTCCAGTCTTCTGTATGAATGGCAAGCCCTTTTTTGTTATTGGTTTTGTTTGTTTATTTGTTTGTTTGTTTGTCTGGTTGTCTGGTTGTCTGGTTGGTTGGTTGGTTGGTTGGTTGGTTGGTTGGTTGGTTGGTTGGTTGGTTGGTTGGTTGATTTGAGACAGACTTTCTCTGTGGAGCCCTGGCTCTTATGGAACTCACTTTGTAGACCAGGCTGGCCTTGAACTCAAAGATCCACCTGCCTCTGCTTCCCAAATACTGGGATCAAAGGCTTACCCACCCACCATGCCCAGGTACAGCAAGCCCTCTTGAGTAATGAACTATCTCTCCAAATATACACGTCCTACTTTTGTGGACATGTTTCCTGGGGCTCTTGGGGATAGGTAACAACCGTCTTGCCTTGACTGAGCTAACTTACATCCTCAGATTTGTTGTGTCCTTCTTTGACTGAACTAGAGATAAGTAGCCTATGAAACATGAGATCCTGCCCAGCCCCTCCCGCCAAAGTTCCACTTCAATGATGACTACTATTTGGCATTATTCTGTGTTATAATGTGAATGAGTTTTTGGTTCACTTTGACTTGGTAGAACTTTTCATAGTGGACACTGGAAGTTTTTAAACTTCACAAGGAAGAGTCTGAAACATACTTTTTATTCTATTAAAGTTTTGCTAGTTGGGATTTTTTTTTTTTTTTTTTTTTTTTGCTTTTTCGAGACAGGGTTTCTCTGTGTAGCCCTGGCTGTCCTGGAACTTACTCTGTAGACCCGGCTGGCCTCGAACTCAGAAATCCACCTGCCTCTGCCTCCCAAGTGCTGGGATTAAAGGCATGTGCCACCACTGCCCGGCTAGTTGGGAAATTTTTATGTAGCCAGTAAAAGTTATTTGTTTTTTAGATGAATTTTGTTCAAGCTACAATGTTTACTATGTTAGTTCCTTAGTCTTGGTGTCTAAGCTCCTGACTGTGTTTAATGGCACACTTACCAAAATATTTAGCATGTAAAAAGCAGTTTTTGTTTTGTTTTATTGTGCTTGTTGTTTATTTGTTGTCATTGCTGTTGTTTTTCTTAGACGCTAGGACTATCATAACCAAGTTGGTGTGCCATATTTTATTACATAAAGCTATTTCCAGACCCTTTGAAAATATAGCATTTTTAAAAAGTGATCATATTGAAAAAACATCAGTGTTCCTATGTTAATAAGTCAGGAATTGTTACCCAAAATTTAGTGATCTGAAACATCTGCTCTGCCAAGTCAGCTAGATTAGGGAAACACAATCAGTTTAATTGATCAAACTTTGGCTGCTGGGGACCTTGTTTGGAAGGTGTTTTTCACATTCTTTGACTATCTTATTAATTGTGTGGATAATGTCCCTAGATAACATAATCTCTCAAAAATCTAGCCAGCAGCCGCTAACTTGACAATGGCCTCGGTGAAGGATGAGCAAAAACTATGGAAGAAGCGTCGTTGATGAATCTATCAAACTTGTAGTTTGTGACATCCGGATGTCTATGAAAAGGAAAATACAAGGTGACTGGGGACAGCACTAAATGACTGACACTCCATTCAGCTGTAAGACCAACAGATGGGAGAGGGGACTGGGAAAGAAAACCAAAATGTTGCCAATAGCCTACAACCATGTTTCCCAAAGCTCGACATCCTGATTTACTTGAAACACTAGTTCTGGTTATAAACAAAAACACAGACCATATATTTTATGTGCTTATCAGTATAATTCGATATAATTAAATCAATTAGCCATAGAGAAATAAGCTTAACCAGTTCTGCTTGCCTTAAAAAGAACATTAATGAGTAACAGAAAATCACTTTAAAAGGTCAGAATGCTGCCTCCTGTATGCCTTCTAAACTGCTGTAGCAGCTATGGATGGGGAGTCTCATCACCTAGTTTGAGGTCTCCTAGCTTGCAAACTGCCCTATGCACAATAAGTCTATTATTTAATTTTTTTTTTAATTTTGGGGAGTTTTATGAAACAGGATTACTCTGTGTAGCCCTGGCTGTCCTAGAACTTGCTCTGTAGAGCAGGCTGGCCTTGAACTCAGAGATCTGCCTTTCTCTGCTTCTCTAGTGCTGGGATTAGACTCGTGCACCACCATACCCTGTTTAGAATCTAGCTTTTAGAAACGTGCTCTGAGGGGACTAGAAAGATGGTTCTGTTAGTGAAGTGCTTGACACCCAAGCATGAAGACGGAAATCCAATGCCCAGTACCTTACGTTACAAGTCACAAGTGGTCACGTGTGCTTGAAATTCCAGTGCATCTTCAGAAACGTCAGTATTAAGATGAGCATGGTGGCACAGCGCTTACAACCTTAGCACACACACACACACAAAAAACCCAAAACACCAAAAAAACCAAGGTCAGCCCTTTTCTGAAGGGAAGCAGAGGAGGAATGAATGAGGGAGAGGGACTCTGAGGAGTCAGGGAGGGGAAACTGAGCTGGAGGCACAGTTCATGAGAGATGAAATAAAAAGTTACATTTAATGTGGCTAGTAAATATAGGACCGTTTGTGTCAAGTCCTAAGAACTTTGGGGTTAGAAAGGATAACCCAGGTTTGGTGTCGTATTCTTTGAGTACAGGCTTTTAAAAAATTCTCTTTATTTTATTTTATTTTTTTTTTTTAATTCTCAAAGAAGTTTTAAAAGCCTGGATCGTTTGACCTACAAAACTTTCTTTTAACATCTATAATAGAACATAATTTTCTATACCGTCTTGAGTTGAGTTTTGTGATATGTACTTGTGTGTGTGTGTTTCCTTGTGTTTTAAGATGAGGTCTCTCTGCCAAGCTGGCCTCAAACTCAGGCTATCACCTCAGTGTTCTAAGTGCTGAGATTACAGGGTGTACCATCATACGTAACTCAAAAATAATTCCTAAAATGTAACTTATTCATTCATGTTAATCTAAAAATACTATATAATTCTTTTATTTCTAACGATCGATCCTGATCCTAACTAGGCAGTAGTGGTGCATGCCTTTGATCCTAGCACTCAGGAGGCAGAGGCAGGTGGCTCGACAAAGTTCCAGGCCAGCCTGGTCTTACACAGTACATTTCAGGACAGCCAGAGAAAGCCTGACTTGAAAACCAAAATAAATAAATACATAAATAAATACATAAATAGAAACAAAAGAACAACAACAACAACAAATAAGAAAAACATTGATCCTCTGTATAACTGTAATTTTCCTTTTTATTCTTAATATTGTTTGTATCTTTCCTCTTTCCTTTCTTGATTTTTTTTTTCTTACCTTTGATAATTCATCTTTATTGGGTGTTGTTTGAAGATGCATTTTGTGCAGAGAACCTGCAGTCCTCAGTTTGGGAGATTTTCAATAATAAAAATGTCAAATGCTTTAGCACCTCAGCCTTTGGACCAGGCCGATGGAAATGTGAAACAGCAGGCCTGGCAAGACACACAGAATGCCAAGAATTCTTTGCCTGGTAAACAAGGAACACCAACTGTTGATGAGACCGGTTGTCTCCTGGCTACTGTTAGAAATGCCTATGATAACGACTGTTAAGAGCCTGGGAACTGGGAGACAAAACTAGGGTTCAGGCTGTCAGGGTGGGGGAAGGGAATCTTGGCTGTGGCTTCTTACATTAGAATTCTTTTCTTGAAGATAGATAATCCAAAAATCTACTAGGTTTAGAGAGAATAGTGTTGGTTTCTTTTAAAGCCCTCAAAAACAAGCAAACAAAACACAAAATTGGATTGCAGTCTGCGGCTACAAACGAAATGCCTATAATTCCAGCACTGGAGAAGAGGAGGCAGGAAGACCAGGAATTTAGGGTCAGCCTGGACTATTGTGAGACTCTATCTCAGAAAACTGGAAAAAAACAAAAAAACAAAACAAGGAAATCTGAGCCCCAAAATAGTACCAACAGGTAGAGGAGCGGTTAACAGAGAGAAGACAGGTCACCAGACTACCTGATCAGGGAAATTAGTTCACTAACCAGAGCAGTCTTCACTCTTCCTAACCAGAGGATCCAGTGATTGGTGGGCAGGACTCTATGTTTTTGTTTTTTTAATCTTGGTAACTCCTGAAACACTCCCCCCTTCTCTGACGAAGCAATTTTGTCTCTATCACCCTGGCCTTCCCCTACATCGGATTATTCATCATGCCCTGACTGATGATAAATTATCTACGTGATTGTAGGTTGTAGAACTATAATAAACCAAGATTATTAATATATAGTTTAATTTCATGTGTGTATTTTGCCTACATGTACATTTGTGTACCATTTGCAAGCCTTATAACCAAGGAGGCTAAAAGAGGAGTTACAGAAAGTTGTGAACTATCACGTGGGCAATGGGAGTTGAACCTGGGTCCTCTAGAAGAACGGTCAGTACTCTTAACCGCTGAACCAGCTACATATAGCCCCACCAAGATTATTCTTGAAGAGAATGGCTCGTACGTGTACCATAGAGGTAAAGGTGGATGTAGTCTGTGGCTAAGCTTTTGGTTGTCTCCCTATCAAAAGACAGTCTGCCCATGGATTTGATTAGGGAAGGGTCTAAGCCTTATCTCTTGCTGTTTTACCATAGAACCTCTTATCTGTACTAAAAACAAAGCTTTCGACAAAGTAAAGCTGAAGCTGGTTTGAGCCAAGGTAACTGATAATCAGGCAGAGCTCGGAACTGGAGGAGCTTCAGAGTGACCGGTAAACTCTCACAGGCTGAGTGCTGAAGTACAAAGAAACCACTTGAACTGCTGCTGGGCCATTGCCTTTTGTAGTAATGTCTCTCAAGGGGCGCTCTCAATGTTAGCTTTCTGTCTAAACTCCACCCCACAGTTACCTGGCAACAGCCAGGTATGCTCCTTCCCTACAGTTACCTGGCAACAGCCAGGTAGGCCTGACCTACAATAAAAGGGACTGCTTGCCCCTTCCTCTCTCTCTTATTCTTGTTCCTTTCTGCTCTCTTGGGTTCTTGCTGCCTTCTTCTTCCCTCCCCTCCCCCCTTTTCTTCCCGTTCCCCCCCCACACACACACACATACACACCCGCCCTCACATGCTCAGGGCCGTAGCCTCTCTCTCTTCTCTCTCTCTCTCTCTCTCTCTCTCTCTCTCTCTCTCTCTCTCTCTCTCTCTCTCTCTCTCTCTCCTATCCTCTTAACTCCCCTTCCTATTCCCTGAATAAACTCTGTTCTATACTATTGTATAGAACAATTGTATATACAATATACAATTGTTGTGTGGCTGGTCCCAAAGGGGGAAGGGATGCCTCAGCATGGGCCCGCTGAGATATCTCCTTCCCCCATACCTCACCACACCCCCATAGAACATAACCCCTCTCTTTTTATCTTTTTATAAACACATCACTCTAGTTGTCTAATCTAATCAGCTGATTGGCTGTGATTGGCTGAAGATCCTAAGGCTCTGTTTTAGAGGGGTTTTCTTCTTCTGTTGTTGTTTGTTTTAATTAAGTTACCAGAAACGCCTCCAAGAGTTCTGTTTGCTTATCTGAAGGCTCCAGGTACAGAGACGACCTCAGGCTAATCCTCCTCTTTCTCACCCTTTGATGCTAAGAGGAGCTAAGTGACAAAATTTTGACTGAGGCATTAGTAGAAATCATCTAGGCCCTTGAATAAGTCACTTTGGTTTTTGTTTTGTTTCTTTAGGTGTTTTGTTTTGTTTTTAAAGAGAAACCGAGTCTATGATGTCCAGACTAGTCCCAAAATCCCGGGGTATAAGGGAACCTCCTGGAACATAATGTGGTAGGGCAAGCCTGTAATCTCAGCCCTTTAGAGGTTGAGGCAGAAGGATTACCAATTTGAGGCCAACTGGGGCTATATCTTCACATAACACTTTCTCAAAAATCCTTAGTGCTAACTACACCAACCTGGTCTGCAAAGCAAGTTCCAGGACAACCAGGGCTACACAGAGAAATTCTGTCTTGAAAAACCAATGAATAAATGAATAAATGCCTGTTAGTCAAAGGAAGAATTGTTACAGTGTTTGGGGAACAAGATAAGTAAAGCATGACTGTAAGGGCTGTATTTTTAGATACAATCTCTAGAACTTGGTATTTAAGTGGTGGTCCGTGGAATCTAAGATCCTTTATACCAGTGCACAAGGAAACAAACAAACAAACAAAATATTCATTACAAGATTGATGGTAAAAGAAGAAACAAGAAGGAAAACAGTGTGAAGGCTCGAAGCCCCAGTGTAGGGGAATGCTAGGGCGAGGAGGCGGGTGTGGGTGGGTGAGTCGGGAGCTCCCTCATAGAAGCAGGCAGAGGGGGAATGGGATGGCAGTTTGTGGAGGGGAAACTGGGAAAGGGGATAACATTTGAAATGTAAATAAATAAAATGTCCAATTTAAAAAAAAAAAAAAAAAGGAAAACAGGAGTAACCACTGGTGGGTAAGCAGCTAAGTATCATTCTGCTCACTAAACAGTAAATGTTGTTTTATGCCTTTAAAGTAGTCAGTGCAGAATGATAACATTTATATACTTTTAGAACTTCAAAACCATTCTTTATCTTGTGTGTGTGCATATATAATTGCATGCATAAGAATGAATAGGAATAATAAATGCAAAATTTACCTCTGGAGGAGAGAAGCAGCAGAGAGGCTTCAAACCGAATCTTTTGTTTCCTTTTTCTTTTTAGAAATGTAACTTTGAAGCAAATTGGTAAGATGACAATGTTTGAGAAGCGCTTGCTTTGGAAATTGGTAGCTGTGGTTTTGTCTGTACTGAAAATATTTCAGTTAAAAAAAATAAGAAAAAAAATCATGGCAGATACTAGAACAGGAACAGTAACAAGCTATCCTCAAAAAGAAAAGGGAATAGAGGCTGTCAGACTGGGAGAAAAACAGTGACCTAAAAAATGGCTAACACGGGCATCAAATGCCTCTGCTTCAATGCTGTAAGCATTGTAAACCACTGTCTGCCTTCCAGTTCATTAAGCCAGTCTCTGCAATCGATAGATCAGAGAATAAAGGCCTTTGATGCTAAACTATTTCAGCCCCAGAGTACTTGAAGCATGAGCATGCCCAGAGGGAAGCACCTAGATGCAATTCTTCAGTCAACAAATAACAACATTTATCTCGCACTTACTTCATAGTGAGTGTGTGTGGCACTGTGTTAAGAGGTTTCTGTGTTGTCTACCTTCATAACAGTTCCATGATCTGGACAGCATTATTATTTTACAAAGGAGGGAGTCAAGGCTGGTTGCAGGCAAGCAAGCAGCTGAACCATGATGCAAACTCAGTACTTGGCCCATAGAGACTTCATTCTAAACTACCTTCCCATGTGTTAAGAGTCCAGGACCCTCATCCTGCTGCAAACAAACTATAGATGTGAGACTGGATTGATGGCTCAATGGTTAAGAACACTGGATGTATTTCCAGAGGACCCAGGTTCAATTCCCAGCCCCCATATGGCAGCTCATGGCAATCTGCAACTCCAGTTCCAGGGAATCTGACACCCCTGGCTTCTGTAAGCACCAAGCATGCGAGTGATACAAAGACATACATGCAGGCAAAATACCCATACATATTAAGTAAAAACATTTTTAAAAGAAACTACTGCAGTGTCAATTCTATCTCATGAAATCCTGTTTATTTGGGTAGAATATTTGTATAAAGTGTTAAAATATACAAAATATTACCATAATATTTAACAATATACATGTGATAACAGAACAAATAAGTGAGTTGAAATGGAGCATATTTAAATTAAACATTGTCTTCATCCTCCACTGGGACATCACAGTAGGGAGAGATCAGCTGTATTGACTTTGATTTTCTCCATCTTGTCCTCCCATTTATTCTGTATTCAACTACACATGGTTTCTGATCTCTCCAAATTTAAAGACAGAAAAGGGGAAAGTGCTAAGAGACAGGAAGGACCTAATGTATGGCTGTGTCACCTTAATCCAAAATAGTCTATTTGGGATTAGTAGCAACTTTGTTTCAATTTCTCCCATCTCCTTTGTGCTATTATTCCTAATATCCAGTATATGAGAACTGACACAGTTCATGTTGTTATTTTGTAACAGGCTCTGGCTATGTAGCTCAGATTTACTTGAAACTAGTTGTGTGGGCCAGGCGTCCTCAAAGTCACCATCCTTCTGCTTCAGCCTTTCAATGTTGAATTTACAGTCATGCATCATCCTTGCCAGGATCTAACCAATGCTGATTTGTGACTGCTGTTCTCTTTCTCTCTCTCTCTCTCTCTCTCTTTCTCTCTCTTTCTCTCTCTCTCTCTTTCTGTCTCTCTCTATCTCTCTGTGTGTATCTCTCTATCTCTTTCTGTCTCTCTCTATCTCTCTATCTCTGTGTGTCTCTTTCTCTATCTCTATCTCTCTATCATCTCTCTATCTCTCTATCTTTCGATCTATCTATTGTTTTGAGTTGTTTGTGACAAGGTCTTTCTATGTGGACCTAGCTGTCCTGTAACTTGCTATGTAAACCAGTGGCCTCCCCTTCCTCTCTGACCCCCATCTCCAGTGGATCACACAGATTTTTCCCCTTCTAACTTCCACCCCCAACTCATTGCTTTATCCCAGACCCCAACTCTACCAGGCACCCCTTGCAGAGCCATAGGCCACGGTGACCAAGGAAGCAGATAGGTTAACTGAAAATCTTTACCACTCCCTCAGCTCCTCCCAAACTAACGCCCAAATCTTATTCACAGCTCTGCATCAGATCACCTGCTGCAGCCCCTTTCCCGCCCTGCCCCCTTCTCCATTGGATCACAAAGATCTTCCCCTCCAAACTTCCTCCCCCCCCACTAATTGCTTTGCCCCAGCCCCCAACAGGCTTTCCTGAGGACTGTGCAAGCTACTCTGGCCAGTAAAGCAGGTAGGTTAACTACAGATCTTCACCTTTCTTTCCATTTCTCTGAACCCAATCTCATAGTGCCCCGTCCCCGGCTCTGTAGCAAATCACCTGCTTCAGACTCTCCTCATTCTCTGCCCCCATTTTCAGGGAACTAAGCAGATCTTGATAGCAAGCCTACTCTCCTCACATCTGGGAACTCCCTCAGTGTCCCCTACCCCCACCCCATCCTACCCCTCACCCATCCCAAAACTCTTCCTAAGTGTCAGCTCTCAATACCTAGAACCACATTTTACCTGGAAGCCCCAGTGACCACACCTGTCTGGCCCCCAGAAGTATTTCCAACGAGGCAACACACCGCCACCATACTCTCCTAAAAACCAGAGAGGGCAACAGAATGCAAGGAACAAATCTCCTACTCAACAATGACAAAACTAGATATCAGAACCTAGGATTACAATCCTCCCAAAGTCAGAAGCCAAGGTGCCATCATAACAGTATAATCATTAACAGTCAGGACAATATATCTCCACTAGAGCCCAGCAACCCTAACAGAGCAGGCCCTGGGTATTGCAACATACAAGCATAATTAAAAGACCTTGAAATACACTTTTGAAATATAATACAGGTCCTTAAAGAAGAAAATAATAAATCTTTTAAAGAAATATACAAAAGTGCAAATAAACAGTTGAAGGAAATGAAGAAAACTGTTCAAGACCTGACATGTATATAGATCAATAAAGAAAACCCAAACTGAGGAAATCTGGAAGTAAGAAATTTAGGCATTCAAACAGGAACCTCAGAGGCAAACCTCACCAACAGAGTATAAGAGATGGAAAAGCAAATCTCAGACATTGAAGACACAATAAAAAAAAAAAAAATCAATACCTCAGTCAAAGAAAATGTTAAATCTAAAAAAATTTCTGGCACAAAACATCCAGAATAGATCCCAGAATAGAATCTGGGATAGTATGAAAAGACCAGATCTAAGAATAATAGGGAACAGTGGAAGGAGAATAAACCCAGATCAAAGGCACAGAAAATATTTTCAACAAACTCATAGAAGAAAATTTCTCAAATCTAAAGAAATAGATATCTATCAAGGTATAAGAAGCATGCAAAACACCAAATAGACTAAACCAGAAAAGAAAATCCCCCTGGCACATAATAATCAAAACATTAAATATACAGAAACAAGAAGAAATATTAAAAGCTCTGTGGTAGTTTGAATATAATTAGCCCCCACAGGCCCAAAAGAAGTGACACTATTTGGAGGTGTGGCCTTGTTAGAGAAAGTGTGTGATTATAGATGCAGGCTTTGAGGTTTCCTACGCTCAAGCTACACCCAGCGTGTCACATGGTCTTCTTCTACTATCTGTGGATTAAAATGTGGAAATCTTGGCTCCTCTAGCACCATGTCTCTCTGCATGCTGCCATGCTCCCCACCATGATGATGGACTAAACCTCTGAAACTGTAAGCCAGCCCCAATTACATGTTTTCCTTTGTAAAAGTTACTGTGGTAATGGTGTGTCTTCACAGCAATGAAACCCTAACTAAGTCAGACGCTGGTACCAGGAGTGGGGTGTGACTGTGACAGAACTGACCATGGTTTTATTTGGAGGGATTTGATCTTGGGACTTTGTGTTATGAAAGCAGTAGAATGCCTACGAGCTTCTTAATGGGCTGTCCTAGTAGGAACATGGAAAACAGTGGTGCTAAGGACGATTTGAACTGTGGGAGCTTAGCTCAAGAGGCTTCAGAGGAGAATTTTAGTATGTTGCCTAAAGATCTTTCTTGTGATATTTTCGTAAAGAACATAGTTGATTTTTGCCCTACTCCAAAAAAAAATCTGCCTGAGGCTCAATTGAAGACTTTTGGATTAGTTGTATTTTTCAGAAGAGAATTTAAAACAGTCTAGCATGGGCTGTGTCCTGTGGTTATTAATGGCCATTCTTATAAGGATCTATAATGAAAAGGGGCATCAGGAAGAATGAAGCTAAATCATGTGTTCAGGGAGATAAACAGATTAAAGAAAAGACAGATGTTAAATGGAATAGAGTGAGTTGTGATCTCAGGATAAGACCTCACTCAGATAAGCTTCCAACTTTTTACAAGGAGTTAAAGAACAGTTTGGGTCCAGGCCTTTAATCCCAGCACTCCAAAGGCAGAGGCAGGATAATCTCTGAGTTCAAGGCCATCCTGGTCTACAGAGCCAGTTTCAGGAGAGCCAGGCTTAGTCAGTGAAGGAAACTATCAAAAACAAAAGCTGGTAACGATGTAATTGAACAAGGAGGCCATGTTCCAGCCCCAGCAAGCAGGAGAACTTTGCATCTCAGCCACATGGTTTTCTGGCTTCAGAGTCAAAAATAGAAGAAAGAGGTTATAGAATCTCCCTCTGCAACCATAAGTTGCTGGGGCCAGGGATGTGTCAGGGATGTGTGCATGGAGGCCTAGAAAGGCTATTGTGTAAAGTTGTGAAGGTGAAGCCTGGAATGTGTTGGTGATCCCGCGGTGTTAAAGATGCCAGAGACATGGTCCAGTATTTCCTTACTCTGCTCCCTCCTTTTCTTCCATTTTGGAATGGTAATGTATATCCTATGCTATTATATGTTGGAAGCATGTGGTTTTGCTTTTCGATTCTGATTTTATAGGTAATTACAGGTAAGAGATTGTGTGAGTCTCAGAAGAGACTTTGAACCTTGGAATTTTAAACAGGTTTGGGATTTTTATAGACTATGGGGACGTTTGAAGTTGGACTAAATGCATTTTGCATTATGGGGCCAGGGAGTAGAATGTGGTAGTTTGAATGAAAGTGGCCTCCTTATGTCCATAAGAAGTAGCACTATTAGGAGATGTGGCCTTGCTGGGGGAAATGTGTCACTATGGAGGTGGACTCTGAGATCTCCTTTGCTTAAGCTATACCCAGTAGCACAGTCTTGCTGACTTTGGGTCAAGATGTAGAACTCTTGGCTCTTCCAACACCATGTCTGCCTGCACATTGCCATGCTTCCCACCAGGATGATGGTGGACTAAACCTCTGAAACTGTAAGCCAGACCCAATCAAATTGCCTTGGTAATGGTATCTCTTCACAGCAATGAAACTAACCAAGACAAGCTAAAAGGGGAAAAGACCAAGTAACATGTAAAGGCAGACTTACTAAATAAAACCTGACTTCTCAATGAAGACTCTCAAGGGCAGAGGGTCTGGAAAGATGTTCTGTAGACCACAGATGTTCTAAGACAGCACAGATGCCAGCCCAGACTACTACAACCCAACAAAACTATCAATAGATGGAAAAAATAAAACATTTTTATTATAAAACCAAATTTAAGCAACATCTATCTACAAATCCAGCCCTATAGAAGGTGCTAGAAGAAAAACCCTAACCTAATGAGGTTAATACATCAAAAATACCACAAGGAATAAATGAGGATAGGAAGCACACACACTCGAGCGTGCACACACACACACACACACACACACACTACTGCCACCACCTCTTCTGTGGCCTCAACCACCACCACCAACAACAACAATAACAAAATAACAGGAATCAACAAACAATTATTATTGATATCTCTCAATATCAATGGTGTCAATTCCCCACTAAAAAGACACAGAGTAAAATAATGGATTTCATTAAAAAAAATCCATTCTTCTGCTGTATCCAAAACATATCATAACATCACACTTCTGGGTAATAAGATGGAAAAAATATTCCAAGCAAATGGATCCAAGAAATAAGCTGGTGAAGCCATTTTAATATCTGACAAATATAGACTTTCAAACCAAAACTAATCAGAAGGCATAGGTAAGGAAACTACATACTCATCAAAGGGGAAGATGTGCCTAGAGAACATTGCAATTCTTAATATCTATGCACCAAAAATGAGGGCATGTAAGTTCATAAAAGAAACACTACTACAGCTTACACCACATACTGACTCTTATGCACTCATAGTGGGAGACCTCACAATCTTATTCCTAACAATAAACAGATCATCCAGACAAAGCTAAATAAAGAAATACTGGAACTAACAGATGTTATAAACCAAATGGACCTAACATATTTACAGAAAATTTCCCCCAAACACAAAAGAATATACCTTCTCAACAACTTATAATAGTTTCCCCAAAACTGACCACATACTCAGACACAAAGCAAGCCTCAACAGATACAAGAAAACTGAAATAAGAATAATAGAACATTCTATCCAACCACCATATATTAAAATAAAGCTAGATATCAATAACAGAAACAATAGAGATTACTAACTCATGGAAACTAAACAATTCACAACTGAATGAAAAATGCATCAAGACAGTATTTAAGAAAAAAATAAAGACTTTCTAGAATTGAATGAAAATAAAAACACAACATATCTATTATGGGACACAATGAAGGCAGTTCTTTTTTTTTTTTTTTTTCTTTATTGGATATTTTATTTACATTTCAGATGCCATCCTGTTCCCCCATTTCCCCTCTCTAAAAAACCCCTATCCCATCCCCGCTTCTCCTTTTTGCTTTTATACTTTTTTTTTGTTTTTGTTTTTTTGGTTTTTTCGAGACAGGGTTTCTCTGTGTAGCTCTGGCTGTCCTGGAACTCACTCTGTAGACCAGGCTAGCCTCGAACTCAGAAATCCGCCTGCCTCTGCCTCCCAAGTGCTGGGATTAAAGGCATGCGCCACCACCGCCTGGCTATACTATTTTTTTTTTTTAATGTTAATCAAAGGCTTTATAAGTTTGGTAATGCTCAATAACAAGATGCCCATACAATTAGAAGTGTAACCCAATACCCAACCTAGATATATCAACTATCTTTGACTGGCAGAGACATGCAAACATCCACCTCCATGATCCCCCCTCTTGTCACCTACCTCCTCCTGTCCTTCTCCTCCTCCTCTCTTTACTCCTCTTCTTCCTCTCCTTACTCCTCCCACCTTAGCTCCTCCTACATATCACCCTTCCAGTTAAAATAAAACTTTTCTCTTAAAATACAATTAGAGCATAACTATACCAATTTGTGTCAGTAAGGTACAAGATAGACCTAATACCCAGTTCATCATTTTGTTGACTAAACAGAACCTCTGTCATCCCTCCTAACTAAAAGACTTAGTTCTGAACTGGCTTTTTTTCTTGGCTTTAAAATGAATGTCAGCTGAAAACCATCCTCTCAAATCTTTTCTCTCAAAGTAAATAGCCGGGATTGGCTATGAGACTATAAGTCTTTAACCCCGTCAGAAATCCAGAATAACTGAGTTAACTGAAATTATGGGAAGCATGAAGCATAGCTTCTAAAACTTAGACAAATTATAGAGACTGCTGAACACCTGGACAGTCCCTATACTACAAAATGTTTGAGCATCTGATCTTCAGTCTTCTGGCCCAGGATCATCTGACAGACCAAGTGATGCAGAATTATTAAGGGCTAATTACTCTGTCTTGGCAGATATAATCAGTCGACTGTGTCCTTTTCTGGATAGTGTGTCCTTTTCTGGATAGTGATTTGTCTGTAGATGGAAAGAGGCAATTCTTGCTTGGTGGCTGTCTCACCACAACTGGAATAACTCCAAAGATGCTCAGTTTATAATGAAGACAGTTCTAAGAAGCAAGTTCACTAAGTGTCTACATAAAAAAGTTGGAGCGATGTCATATAGTAGCTTAGCAATACACCTGAGAGCTCTAGAACAAAAATAAGAAATCACATACAAAAGGAGTAGATTGCAAGAAATAATCAAATTTGGGGCTGAAATCAACAAAACAGAAACAAATATCAATGAATCAATGAAACAAAGAGTTTCATTGAAGAACTAACCGAATAGTTGGTTCTTTGAGAATACTAGTAAAATTGACTCACCCTTAACCAAATTAACTAAATGGTAGAAGAAGACAATCTAAATAAGAAAATTAGAGGTGAAAATGGAGTTATAAAAACAGACGCTGAGGAAATCCAAAGAATCATAAGGACATACTTTAAAAACCTATAATCCACCAAATTGGAAAATCTAAAAGAAATTAATATTTTTCTTGATAAGCACCACTTACCAAAGTTAAATCAAGATTGGGAAAGCAATTTAAACAGATCTATATCCTCTAGTAAAAAAAAAGGAACAGTCATTAAAATCTCCTGACCAAAAAAAAGCCCAAGATCAGATGGTTTTAGCACAATTCTACTAGACATTCAAATAAGAGCTAATGCCAATACTCCTCAAATTATTCCACAAAATAGAACAGAAAGGACATTGCTCAATTTATTTATGAGGATACAGTTACCCTAACTCAAACCACTTAAAGACCCCACAAAGAAAAAGAATCATAGACCAATTTCCCTTTCAAACATAGATGAAAAATTCTGAATAAAATACTTGCAAACCAAATCCAAGAACACATCAAAAAGATCATCCATCATGATTTAGTATGCTTTATCCCTGAGATGCAGGGATTTTTCATTTGATAAATGTAATCCCCCATATAAACAAATTAAAAGAGAAGAACTCCATGATCATCTCATCTGATGCAGAAAAAGCCTTTGACAAAATCCAAAACTCTTCGTGGTAAAAGTCCTGGAGAGATTAGGGATACAAGGGACATAGTTCAACATAATAAAGGCAGTTTAGGGCAAGTTGATAGCTAATGGCAACTTAAGTGGAGAGAGTTATAAAGCAATTCCACTAAAATCAGGAACAAGACAAGGTTGCCCACTCTCTCCATACCTACTCAATATGGTATTTGAAATATCTTAGCTAGAACAATAAGACAACTGAAGGAGATCAAGGGGATACAAATTGGAAAGGAAGAACTCAAAGTATCTTTCTCTGAAGATGATATGATAGTACATACAAGTGACCCAAGAAATTCCACCAGGAAACTTCTACAACCAATGAAAATTTTTAGCAAACTTGCCGGATATAAAATTAATTAAAAAAAAAAACAAAAAACCTCAGTAGTCCCCCTATAAACAAATGACAAATGGACATAGAATGAAATCAGGGAAACCAAATAGCCTCAAATAATATAAAATATCTTAGAGTAACTCTAACCAAGTATGTAAAAAACTTGTATGATATAAGCACCAAGCCATAGAAGAAATTAAATAAGATATCATAAGATACAAAGATCTTCCACACTCATGACTTAATAGGGTTACTATAGTAAAAGTGGCCATACTACCAACAACGATCTACAGATTCAAGGAAATGCCCATTAGAATTCCAATACAATTTTTCACATATCATGAAAAGATAATTTTCAGTTTCATATGGAATCACAAAAATCCAGGATAGCTAAAATAATCCCGAATATGAAAATAACTCCCGGAGGTATCAGTATTCCAAATCTCAAGCTGTACTATAGAGCTATAGTGATAAAACCAGAATGGTATTGGCATAAAAACAGTTTGTTCAAAGAATCAAACTGAAGATCTAGAAATAAAACCACACTCCTATGGATCTGATTTTTTTATATATAGAAGCCAGAAATACACACTAGAAAAAAAAAAAAAAAAAAAAAAAAAGAGACAGCATCTTGAACAAATGGTGCTGGTCAAACTGGATACCTGCATACAGTAGAATCCAAATACATCCCTATTTATCACCTTCCACAAAACTAGACTTCAAGTGGATCAAAGACCTCAATAAAAACCAGATACACTGAACCTGATAGAAGAGAAAGAGTAGAGGAATAGCCTTGAACTCCTTGGCATAGGGGAGAACTTTCTGAACAGAACATTGTTAGCACAGGCACTAAGATCAACAATTAATAAATGGGACCTCATGGAACTGAGAAGCTTCTACATGGCAAAAGATATTATTATAATTCAGGCAATGTGTCAAAGTACAGCATGAGAAAAGTTTTGTTTTTTTTTTTTTACCAACTACACATCCAATAGAGGGCTAATGTCCAAAATATAGATTAAAAAACAGATTTCAAAGAAAACAAATAACCCAATTAAAAATAGGGTGGATTATAAACAGAGAATTCTCAAAAGAGAAAACTCAGATGGCTGAGAAGCACTTAAAGAAATGTTTAATATCCTTAGCCATCAGGGAAATGTAAATCAAAACTACTTTGAGATTCCATCATATACCAGTGAGAACAGCTAAGATCAATAAAACAAATGACGGCTCCTGCTGGTGAAGATGTGGAATATGGAGAACCCTCATCCATTGTTGGCTTGTGGTGAGAACTTGTACAGCCACTGTGGAGATCAATGTGGAAGTTCCTCAGAAAGGTGGAAATAGATCTACCTGAAGATCCCCTATACACCCTTGGGGGACATGTCAAAGGACATTTAATTCTACCTCAGAGACACTTGCTCCTCTATTCATAATACTCAGAAATCGGAAACAACCTAGATGTTCCTCAATAGAAGAATGAATAAAGGAAATGTGGTTCATTTACACAATGGAGTAAGAATGAAAGAAAGGAAGAGAGAGAGAGAGAGAGAGAGAGAGAGAGAGAGAGAGAGAGAGAGGAAAGGAAGGAAGGAAGAGAGACAGACAGACAGGGAATCCCACAGGTAAATGAATGGAACTAGAAAAAAAAAATCATCCTGAGTTAGTTATTCCAGACCCAGAAAGACAAAGTATGTATTCACCTATATGTGTATATTAATTGTTAAGTTAATTATAACCAAGCTACAATCTGTAGGACTATGACGCTTATGCATAGAGTAAAGGCCTGGGAAGGGGGATGGGACAACAGGTCTCCTTTGGAAAGGGAACTAGAATAGATAGTTATGGATGATGGAGAAACTTAAATAGGAGGATCAAGTGGGGGTGGGGGGAGGGAGACAAGGGAGGAAATATGAGGAAAGACAGCTAACATTTAAGGACCGTTTGAAGACTAGTATGGAAACCTAATACAATAGAAACTTTCTAAAATATATACATATATGGAGGTATCTAAAGGAAATTGCCAAATAATGAGCAGAGACAGCGCCTCAGCTGCCCATTTCTTGTTACCAAATGACACTTCCAGTACCAGGATTGGGTTACATGTAACTGAGCTGTTGCCCAAAGGGGTCCCATGGGAATTCCCAATCCAGGGTGTGGCTAAGACTATGGCTCACTCTCCATACAGATGGCAAGACCCCATTGCTGAAGACAACCCCTATACTCCACTTTGAACATGGAGAAGTTGAACTGGAACCTACCTACCTACATAGAGCCTTCACCCCTACATGCTAGCATCTTGGCTACAGGAAGAAAATCTGCATGTAAATTCCAACACAGCCACAAAACCACTGATCTACAATGCTGTCCTGTGTGCAAGATATGTTAGGGCCATGATGGCACAGAGCTTGTGGGAGTAACCTACACTATCTAATCTGACTTAAGGCCCACTCAGAGAGATGGAACCAATACCTAACGTTGCTTGGGTAATCAATAACCAGAGACTAGATAGCCCAGGGTATCTATAGTAAAACGAAATACTACTGGTGTAAGAAAAAACAAAACAATGAAATGACACCTAATAACATTCTGCTATACTAATAATTCAGTGCCTTGCTCAACCATCATCAGAAAATCTTTCTCCTGCAGCAGATGGGAACAAATACAGAGACCTACAGTCAGACAATATGCAATATGGAACACTCAGCCCTAAATGGGGTATCTCCATCAAATTCCTCCTCTTAGGGCTCAGGAAACCCTGTAAAAGAGGAAGCAGAAAGAGTTTAGGAGCCAGAGGGGATAGAGGACACCAAGGAAATAAGGCCTTCTAAATCAACATGTGCAAAAACTCCTATAAATTCACAGAGACTGGGGTAGCATGCACAGGACCTGCACTGGTCTGCACCAGGCCCTTTACATACACATTACGGTTTCCAGTTTAGTATTTTTTATGGGATTCCTTAATATGTGAACAAGCAGGTCTCTGCTTCTTGTGCCAGCTCTTGCTTGACCTGCCTGAGCCGGGACATCTGCTTTTGTTTTGTTTGTTTGTTTTCACTGCTTTTGAGATGAACCCCCTCTCTCCCTTCAACACACACACACACACACACGCACACGCACACGCACACGCACACGCACACGCACACACACACACACACACCACAGGTCTCAAAGTCTATGGGTCTTTTAGAAATCTCCCTTATTTTTAGGAATGTAAGCCATTTTGTTCTAAACTGGCCTTCACGTGATTGGCTAAACCTAGCCACATTGATGAAGGGAATCCACTTCACGCCATCCACTGACTCAAATGTTAACCCAATCCAGAAACCCCCTTTAGAAGAGTGTTTGACCAAATGTCTGAGAACCCTGCAGCTAAGTTAAATAATAATAGATCCATCTCGAGCCTTACCCATGTTGGAAGCTCTCTGGTGAGCATTTACATTCAACGTGATGATCCATTCGATGCTAACTCATCTGCTATTCGGATGCCTCTTTGATAGACTTCCTTGTCTCTTGATCTCTCATACTCTATCTAGACCCCGATCATTAATCACAGCCCAGGAATTCATTCTCATCTACAGTCATTTCCTACACACAAACTGGATGACCAGCTGTATCAGTGACATTGCTCATTCCAAGATATCCCCTGGACACTATTGTTCAAGGCCACTGATAAATATGTCTATAAGGCAACCACAGTCATATAAAGTTTGTATGCATATACCTTGGTGATGATCCGGAGTTGGATACCGAGTCTGGGCTTTTCCTCTCTGCTTTAGCTAATCTAGAAGAATGACCCTTGGATGACTAATAGGATCACTTTGACAGAAGCCTCTGGGCATGCCTGTGAGTGATTATCTAGATAAGGTTAAGTGAAGTGGGAAGACCTACCTTCATTATAGGTGTCACCATTCCAGGAGTCGTGGTCCTGAATAAAAAGGAGGAAGTGAGATGCGCAGGAGTGCTCGTCCCTCTCTGCTTCCTGATTGTGGTACAATGTGGCCTGCTGTCTCAAGTTCCTGCCACGCCACCATGATAGACGCCATTAACATGTATGATGATAGGTATCATGACTGGGAGTTCCTCCACCATGTTGGGCTGTATCCTTGAACCGTGAGCTAAAAGAAACGCTTCTCTGAGTTGCTTGTGAGGTATTTTGACACAGCAACAAGACAAGTAATTAATGCAGTTCCCAACAGAACAATTTGACCCTGTTGTCCCTGCAGTTGACTTATGTCTTCTAGGCCATATTGTTTCATTTCGAATGTGATATTACAAATTGTTTTTTGAGCTCTGGCTTGGCCCTATGATCTGTATAATTTGGTAAATCTGAAAAAGCCCCTAACAGCATTTATGGACCCATGGACAAGTATTCTGTCTCTCAGGGCTCAGACTATATCAGGGAGTGTCTTTCAAGGGTATACAATTCTCTTTTATAGATGTTATGGAGTTATTCCAGAATGATCTATCTTGTGATTTTCCCACTGAAGGTTGATACAAGTACCATACTGAGGCACATAAATGAAATGTGGTCTTTTTGTAGGTTTCCCTCAAAACTCAGAGGTGAACAAAAACAGAGAGCTATCTGTTTAATGTTAAGATATAAGACTATCCTGAAAATCTCTTTATTTAACATGGGTTTGTGGTCCTAGACCCACCTAACCAGGACCACAGCCCTCCTGGTGTTGGCAGCACATCCCATTCAAGCACACTTGAATCTGAAATTACACTTGAATCTGGAACACTGCTTCCACTCCAGCAGGGCCTCTGCTCTAAGTCAATACAGCAAGCCCTAACAAGAGTGGTTTAAAAACAAGAAACCAGAATTCTCAGATGTTATCAGACCCCAGGAATAAATGAAGGCATAGTAGCCCAAAACCAGAAATCCTAATAGCTTGACTTTCTTCCAGTTTGATAGTCTGAACCTCAGCAGCTCATAAAAAGCAGCCTGTAATTATGCCTGGGAGTTTCCAAAAGAGATGATTCCCAAGACCAGGCATCCACATTGCCCAATCCCAGGGGGCCGGACTGACACTGTGTTGGGAATGAATATCAGTTCCAGAGCACAACTGAGACTCACACTGTGTAAATGTTGGTGACCATGGAATAGTGTCAATGGTGGCACTAGGTCTTGCAGATATTCAGTGTTTCCCCCTTAGCATCCACCATGTTTGTTCTCTTCTATTTTAGTTGGTCCTAGCCATTGTCTATCAGTACCTGGAAAAATACTGATGCTAACTACGGCTGAGGGGCTGCTTCACAGGCTTCTCACTACTTGTGCCAAAGATTCTGCTCCCTGCTGCTGGAGAGCACGTGTGTATACATTGGGGTATGGAGAAAATGTTAGAACCAATATCTGTGACACTTTGCTTCCTGGGTTCTCAGGCCCATTCCTCACAAGACTCTTACCAAAGTGTCCTGTTAGCATCTTCTCCCTGTTCACTCTCCATGTTCAACTCTCTTCCTTCCCTATCCAGTCTGCAACAGTCTTCCTGTACTTTTTCCATACCTAGATTACTATCACACCCACACACCGTGTCCAGACTCTCAGCTGAACAAAAGTCAAATGAGCATGTAGTATCTAAATTATGTAATTTTAATATCTGTGGTTAGTTTACCAGTGACTTTAATTTTTGTGTGGGAAAACAATTGGGCATTCGCCTATATCTAGGAATAAACTTTCATAACTTTCAATTAAAAAAAAATCTGAAGGGCTGGAGAGATGGCTCAGTGGGTAAGCATTTGCTGTGCAAGTATGAGGTCCAGAGTTCAAGTCTCCAACAGTCATGTAAAAGCCAGGTCTGGCCACAGAGTCTGTAACCCCAGCATTGGAAGGCATTGACGGATGGGTCTGAGGAGCTTTCTGGGCACTTAGACTATAAGAACTGGTCAAGACTCAGGTTCAGTGAAAGACCCTGTCTCACGGGAATAATGGGGAGAGCTATAAAGGAGGACACTGGGTATCCTCCTCTGTTCTCTGCATGTGCATGTAGGGACGTGCCACATATGTACACACACGCACACTCCATACACATATTACCCTAACACACACACACACACACACACACACACACACACTTTAGTTTACTAAGTGTATTTCATATTTCTAAAATAATTTCCTAGGACCAAATCCCTCGTGGAGTGTGTCTTAGTTAGGGTTTCTATTGCTGTGATGAAACACCATGACTAAAGCAAGTTGGGAAGGGAAGGGTTTATTTGACTTACTCTTCCACATCACTGTTCATCACTGAAAGAAGTCGGGGCAGGAACATGAAGACAGGAGCTGATGCAGAGGTCATGGAGGAGTGTGTTGGGGACCGCACTAGTCCTACGTTGGGGTGGCCAAAAAATGTCTCGGCCTGAGCAAAATGTTGAGGCCTGGGCCGACCCACGTTTGGGCGGTCACTGTATCCCGGCCCAAGCTGCTGCTCCAGTCTGCAAGTCGGGTTTCAGCAAGAGCGAGGGTGAGGACAGATTCTACTTAATGTCTGAGATTCGTCTCTGATGATCCCCTGTATTCTCTGATCTCCGTCTATATTCTCTGATCTCTGGTTCTGTCTTCTATAGTCTGACTAATGTCTTCTATCGTCTCAACTCTGATCTGTTCTGTCTCTGCCTTTTATATGTCTCACTTCTAAGCCACGCCTCTAAGTTACACCTTTAATCATGCCCTTAGGTCTTGTCTCTAACTCTGATCTCTATACTTCTAAGTCATACTCTTAAATCACACACCTTTAATCTCACACACCTTTAATCTCACACACCTTTAATCTCAAGGTATCTAAACCAAGATTATCCGAGTGTTCTCAGCTGTTGTAGGCTATTGTAATTTAAATCTCATGTCAAGGTATATGGCTCAACATGGCTGCAAAGCTGATAGCCGCTTTCTGCTAAAAGTCGGCCCCCAACAGGAGTGTTGATTACTGGCATGCTGCTCATGGTTTGCTCTTTCTGCTTTCTTATAGAACCAGGGCCACCAGCTCAGGGTGGCCCCACCCACAGAGGGTTAAGCCCTCCCTCATCAGTCATTAATTAAGAAAATGACCCATAGGTTTGCCTACAGCCTGATCTTATGGAGGCTTTTTCTCAGTTGAGGCTCCCTCCTCTCCAATGACTCTAGCTTGGGTCAAGTTAACCTAAAACTAGCCAGCACAGAGAGTGACTGAATAAATGCCATCTAAAAACGTACAACTGTCTGGATGCTCAAAACATGACAGTTAAGTACACTTTCCCAAAGTGAGGAAACCTAGTTTTACACCTCATGTAACTTCATGGATCTAACACTCTGCAAGTGTCGTAAGGACAATTATAATAGCTCTGATGTAACTGTTTAGCCCCACATTATCAAGGAAGTTTGAATATTGCTCAGTGATTGCAAACACGGTGCAGTAGGCACACCAGGTCAATGAACAGGTGTCGCCATCGTTAGTAAAATAAGCTTGTTAAGGGGTTGCACAAGCCTCACCTGGCTATTTCAAGTCTTCACACAAAAGGCTTTCATATTGCTTTATAGTCTGCATTTTGCCTTTAACTTCGTTATTTTCAGTTGGAGATTTCTCTAAGCATTCTTCTGCTTAGATATTTGTTTTGATTTATATGTTCAAATTCTTCTAAAGGTAGAATAATATCATGAAGCTGAAGCTGATACCTGCATCACTGTAAGCCCGTAGCAGTAAAATTCAGTTTCTCTTTGAGTCTAGCCTGGCCCTTTTTCTGACAACTGCTCCCAACTTTTTTCCTTTTTCTTTCTTTTCTTTTTTTCTTTTCTTTTCTGTTCTTCTCTTTTCTTTTTTGAGATAGGGTTTCTCTGTGCAGCCCTGGTTCACCTGGAACTCACACTGATGACCTAGCTGGCCTGTAACTTAGAAATCCATCCACCTCTTCATCAGGAGTGCTGGAATGAAAGGCATGCACCACCACCGCCCAGTTGATAGTATATATTTTTAAAATGTACTATGAGGGATGTAGCATCAATAATACCTCATATCTTTTCTTCAGCATTTCAAAAGCCACTGGATCAAAAACCACATAGAATAACATATTCTACTTATGTTTGAGATATGTTAAAAAATATGAAAGAACGTTCAAACTTCTTGGCAAAGGAACAGTGTTCTTGGCTCCCAATCTCCCACTCCTGACTTTTTTCACTGTTTTAGTAACTAATACCTAATTACAAAAAGCAAGTGATTGTTTAGGAAATCAGTCGAGATAGCTTATAGTCATGTAAGAGCTGCTCTGATAGAAAAAGTGGCACCTACAAAAGCAAGCTAGCTCAAGGAAGATGCCTATCTATCTGTGATTGATTGAGCAATAGATAGATGATATCTATAAAAGGGAAGGTTTGCATAATTAGGATTTGCCTCCCAGAGCCATGGTTACTTTAATATTGACTGTGGTCAACAGAAATATAAATAATCTAAATCAGATGTATTCATAAACTACTAAATTCACATTTGTCTTAAGTATCTAATATTGACTCATTGATAAAGATGAAGAGAAGTAAGCATGGTAGATGCTGAAACCAGAATTCTGGGCCCAGAAGCAGAGGAGAGTGGTAAAGAGGTAGGGAGGTGGGATTAAAAGGACTGATGCATATTTCCCTTCGGCAGAGGAGAGCCTGCGACCCTAAGGAGGCAGACACGGGCCAGCCTGCTGGTGAAGAACATCTGAAGTAGTTGAGCTTAGCAACTAAAAAGATGTCAGGGATTTTTGTTTTATCATCAAAGATAACAGGAGACTGATATTATCTCTACGTAAGAAAGTCAAAAAGTGATACCACAAACTGAGATAAATAAAGAACTGTTCACATAGAGCTGCTGTTAGTAGAATAGGAACTGTGAACCTATGTTTATGATATTCAGGTAGAAGGAAGCATAGCATATGGAAGCTGGATGCAGAGGCTGAGGCCAGATAGAGACGTCTAGATAAAGACACGGGTTTAATGAAACCAATGGAATTGCTGAGAGGATAGGTGCTCTGTAATAGACTGTGTTCATATGCTGAAGTCATGACTCCTGCTGCACAACATCAAGATATGAGACCTGGGAAGGGTTCTAAGTATGGGACCCTCATACATGGAATCACAGTGGCCTGAGAAAAAGCGGACCCTGAGAACTACACTTTCTTTCTGACATGTGAGGAAATGACAGTGTATAACCCACAGGAGGAGTTTCAGTGTGTGGACACTATGACCTTAGACGTCTAGCTTACAGTCTGGTGAGAAATGCATTTCTCTGTTTACGGGACACTTGGTTGAAACGGCCTAAGTAGACTAAGGCATGTGCTGCTGGAAATGAAATGAGGGAAGGGTGAAGCTTTGGGTCTCAGGGAGAATTAGACTGCCAATGGCGAGAGCTGCCTCCAAAGAACAGTCGGAGGATACACTGAAGAGGAACCCCAGAAGTGTGTAGGATTATGAAATCTAAGGCAACAGAGATTTTGAGATGATGGAAACAGCCAACAATGAAGAAAAACCAACAACCAACAACCAACAACCAACAACCAACCTCAAGCCAAAGGAATAATGCTTTACACTATGAGGTAGGCAAGGGGGCGCAGATGAGCCAAGCAGCATAGAAGTTTGTACCTGGGAGGCTGGGGTTGGCAGTCCCATTTTTGGTGGGGTTGGGTGGGGTGAGTCAGGGACAAGTCAGGGTCTTTCTATTACGTATCACTGGCAGCCCAGGAACTTGCTACAGAGACTAGTCTAGCCCTGAATTTGCAGAAATCTACCTGCTTCTGCCATCCAGTGCAAGTGCTGGGGTTAAAGACATGTGCTCCCACACCCAGCAGGCATTCATGTTGTAAAGCCTCAAGAGAAATGTATCAATAATGTCAAAGATAAAAGCAAAGCGTACATTTGAAAATTAACATCAGAGAAGCTAAGAACAGTAAAGGAAGGCCTGTTACCCATAAAATGGAGTGCTGCCAGAGATTTACTTTCTAATGGTAAACTATATTTAAGGCTCATTCAAGATAATAGTTAAATGGTACAACAAACAAAAGCTGAAACTCTCATTACCATTCAGATTATATAAAAACCTGGTAAAGAGTTTTGCAGAGAGAAGGCATTCCATCCATATCTTTTTGATTTAAGAAGTGAAGAAATGGAAATAAGATTTATCACAAAATATCCTAAGGAGACAGAAAGACAGCTTTTTACTACATATAGGTGTAATAAAAATGTATACGGCAATTTAACACACAAGAAAATGTTTATGTGATAAATGAACATATGTACAGAATCTTATTAAAAACCTGAGCAAGATCTAGCAAAAAAATTTCTCTCATGAATTCTTATTACCTGTGAACCATGATGTAAAACAACCCATACTGAAGTATCAAAATATACTTTGATTTTCAACCATATACCTTAAAAAAAATCAGAAAATAACAAAGAATCAATTGATAAGAAATGCCCCTTAGGCATAATAATTCAAGAAGGCTGTTTAATACAGCGATAGTAGTAAGACACACAGCAGTAATGACTGACAGAACATTCCGTAGAAACTCGTCAGATTTTATTATCCTAAGTGTGTATCTGTATAACTTCTTTTGAAAAATTTCAAATGTACAGAAATGGTAAAAAGAAAACAGCATTGTAAAGATTGCTATCCTTTATTTAGTTCCCCAGTTGTTAACATTTGTTCTCTCTCTCTCTCTCTCTTTTTTTTTTTTTTTTTTTGTTCATTTTGCAACAAGATCTCATAGAGCCCAGGCTAGTCTTGAATTTTCTCTGTAGCTGAGGCTGGCCTTGAGCTGATCCTCCAGCTTCCACCTCCCAATGCAGGATTCCAGATGTGTCACCATATCCAGGGGATGTTTTCTTTATCATTTTTTTCTGACCAACTTACAGTAAGTAGAAGGCATGATATTTCGATCCTAAGCATCAGCATTTACCTTATAAATTAAGGATTTTCATATTAGTAGTTGCTACTAATTCACAACTATCACTGGATAACTGTTTAAATTTTCCTCATTAAAACAAAGAAACACAAAAACAGAACAAGATTGTTCTGTAGATTTCTATCCAGACCTTAGGTAAGTTTTATTTATTTCTTTAGGTTCTTTTGTCTTTTAAACAGCAACAGTTACCCACCCTTGACTTTTCCCCCTGAGGTTGAGTTTGGGGTATGTCATCTATCCCATAATGCCCCGTGGTCTATGTTTGTTTTTTTGTGGTTATGTGCGCATTGATTCACTTTTGGCTAAAGGACAGATGATGCACCACATGAAAATTTACATAATGTGGAGTTTATTCGTGTTGATGATGCTAAGGATCCCACATATCATACACACAGAAACACACACAGACACACACACAGACACAGACAGACACACACATAGACACACACACAGACACACACAGACACACACACAGACAGACACACACATAGACACACACACAGACACACACACAGACACATGCACAGAGACACACAGACACACACACACAGACCCACATAGCACATAGACACACAGACACACACACAGACACATGCACAGACACACGCAGAGACACACATAGACACAGACACACAAACGGAGGTTAAGTAGGTCTTTCATAGTGGGAAAGAATTCTGAGAAACTGTTACAGCTTAGCCACTTTGCAACAGTAAAAACCTATACTCAGAAAACTATATTCAGGTTGAGCCTGGAGGTTGCCTGTGATCTGAACTACTCCAGCAGGCAGATGCAGGAAGATGGCAAGTTCAAGACTAGCCTAGGTAACTTAGCAAGACCCTGTCTCAAAATGAAAACTAACAAAAGGGCGGGGGATACAGCTCAGTTGTAAAGCACTTGCCCACCATGCACAAAACCCTAAATTCAATCTCCAATACTACAAATAATAACAAAGTAAAACCCTATATTCAAAAGGTAACTGAATTAAAAACCCTACATTCAAAGAATATTTGAGTTAATAATTTCCTCTGTACAACTATCAATTTTGTATACAATTAGGTCCATTTTTTTCATTTATTTAGGGAAGTCTCATTTCCACCTATACTCTTTATTCTCTTAAAAATTAGTTATTACTATTCTGTGTATTTGTGGAGGATATTTGAGGGTGAGCACACAGGAGCTACAGTGTACATACGGAGGGCAGAGTACATGTTTTGGAGTTGGTTTTCTCCTAGCTTTACAAGGGTTTTTAGTCTTAAACTTAGGGTGTTAGGCTGCACAGCAAGCACTTTGCCTGGTAAGCCTTCTTGCCACGGTCCTTCATTCTATTCTGACCCATCCATTCCCTCTAGATATTATTATTCTTTCAAACACATATACGGATATATCAGTTTCTTCCTTATCCATGAGAAATATGTTTCAAGATTTCTAGTAGAAGCCTGAAACTGCAGATAGAAGCAAATTTTATATTATGTATGTCTTTGTTTGTTTGTTTGTTCGTTTGTTTATTGCGATACATATATATCTGTGACAAAATTAAGCATTTAGGCAAAAATAACAGAGAGAGGATAATAACTGAAATAACACAACAATTATAACAATCCACTGTTACTAATTTGACAGTCTCATTTTGGGTCTCTAAGTAAAATAAAGGTAAATTAAATATAATCACTGCAATACTTTGACAGTTGATCTGATAACTGAGCCAGCTACTCAGTGACTCACAGATGGGTAGCATATACTTTATGGATGTGCTGTGCAAAGGGAGACTCTCATTCCAGGTAAGACAAAATAGGTTGGTGCAAAGGGCTATAACTCTACTCAATGGAATGGAATTTGAAACATGAATTATTGAATACCTGTAATCCCAGTACTCAGAAAGAAGGCAAAGGCAGGAAAATAGCTCCAAGTTCAGGGTCTGCCTAGCCTACATAGTGAGTTCCAGAGCAGCTAGAGCCAGGTAGTAAGACCCTTTCTCCTCTAAAAAGAAATAAAAAACAAATCTCTAAACCTTATGAATTCTTTATTTCTATAATTTTTTATTTAACATTTAAGACCACAGATGATCACAAGTAGCCGAAGCCATAGAAAGCAAAATTTCAGAAGGCAGTCAGGAGTAGGTTGCTCTTAAACTACAGACCTCCTTTGCCTCCACTGCCAAGAGATAACAATTCATTCTGCACCTTCAATATAAGCAAACAGAAAACATAGTATAGGGGACTAGATAGATGGCTTAGCAGTTAAGAGCACTTACTGGTCTTGCATAAGACCCAGGTTGGGGTCCCAGCACCTACATCAGGTGGTTCACAACTGTCTATAACACCTATTCCAGGGAATCTGCTGCCTTCTTCTGGCCTCCTTGGGCATCTGCAGATACTTGGTGCACACACAAACATGCATACACATCCATAAATAAAAATAAAATTTTAGCCCAAAAATAAATTTACAAAGAATATTTTTGAGAACTCTGTGGTGGCTTGAATATGAACCGCTCCCCATAGGTTCACAGATTTGAATGCTTAGTCACTAGGGAGTGGAACTGTTTGATCGGATTAGAAGGATTCAGAGG
The DNA here is from genome assembly GCF_011762505.2 of Arvicanthis niloticus. NCBI lineage: Eukaryota > Metazoa > Chordata > Mammalia > Rodentia > Muridae > Arvicanthis > Arvicanthis niloticus. Next base: position 23,805,546 of record NC_047672.1, read on the forward strand.
CGTGGCCTTGATGGGGAAACTGTGTCATTGGGGGTGGGTTTTAAGGTTTCAAAAACTCATGTCAGGCTCAATCTTGTTCTCTCCCTGCCCCCCACACTATCTCCCTCCCTCCCTCCCTTCCTCCCTCCCTCCCTCCCTCCCTCCCTCTCTGCAGATTAGATGTAGCTCTTCTCAGACTACTTCTCCAGCACCACGCCTGCCATGCCTACCACCATGTTCCCTGTTGGGATGAGAATGAGCTACACCTCTGAAACTGGAAGCCAGCCCCTAATTAAATGTTGTCTCTTGTTAACAGTTGCCATGGTCATGGTTTCTCTTCAGAACAATAGAGTAGTGACCAAGACGCTCTGTCTTAACATACCCAAGGGTAGTGTGAACAATATGTTATGATAAAGTATCATCTTTTAATAATACATAATCTTTAAATAATCTTTTGTTAAATGTTAAGAACACAGTACCCTAATACACCTCATGAATCTAGAAGCAATGTTTTCATGGGCAAAAGTTACACAACCTGGTAAATGGGAGGTGCCAGCTGAAGATATTATCAGAGTCCTATAATTAAAAGATTTGGGTAGAATCTGGAATTCAACCAAGGGAATTCTAAGTACATGTCTATAGGAAAGCTGGCCTGAACCACGTCCTGTGATCATTTCTACTCACATCTATTCAGCTTCTAAGAGTTGCCTTTCATTAAGTGATAGAATATGTTATCCATGATAATAACATTATTTCATAAGAAAAACAAAGTGATCAGCTTGGCATCAATGAATGGGCTGGAGCTCTAGAAGCTTCTAAAAGGCTGCTTAATTCTTTTATTCCCCCCAAGTTGAATATTTTAATGTGGGGTCAGATCTAGCTGACTAGTAGGATTATCTAATATCCATCAGAATGCAGGATTCAAGACTGAAATACTGGCTAGTCATAAACTCACCTGCAGGGGAGAAAGGTGAGCCCCAGCAAAACCTGACCTTGTTCAGTCATCTGCTAGAGCCAGGGTAGGGGTTACTCTAACACTATCTACTATATTTGTCTCCAGTTTCCAGTGGAGGTGTGACTGCCCAAGGGGTGCAGCGGGGTCGAGACACGCTTACAAGAACTGTTGACAAAAATGTCTGTACGAACTTAGAAGGCAAGGTTGTACCGTCTTGACGTTCACACAGCATACTACAACACAAAAGGAAGGTGTTTCTGCTCTGATCACATTCTGCTTGGCTCCTTACGAACGGCGGGAACACCGGGGCAGAAGCTTTCAGCATGTCTACCTACATATGGCCACCCGAGGTTGTGGAAGGAGGAACCCAGGAGCAGACAGGCTGTGTTCAATGATTTTCCATGAGGGGAGGGCACAGAAGTAGTAAAGACAAAGTGAGGGTCTGCTTGTTAGACTACTGAGACACATCATGGCAACTCCCCCACAACAAAGCTTAGAGAACTTGGTTTGCTTTCAATCTCTTTTGGACTAATCAAGATGAAGAGAATACAGTCAGTTCTACAGAGCACCCAGTCCATTACTCTAAGAAAGATCCATGATAATTTCAAAACAAGTCTGAACCAGGCATGATGGCACATGCCTTTAATCCTAGCAGATTTCTAAGAGTTTGAGGCCAGCCTGGTCTACATAGTGAGTTCCATTCCAGCCAAAAATCTCACACAATGAGATCCTCTCAAAAAAATAAAACAAAGGAAAAAAAGTTCTACAGTGTCTAGAAAAGAAACAAAAGAAAAAGTGTAAACTTTAGTATCTAAAGTTCAGGATATTAATGTCAGTGTGTCAACATTTTTGACTACATAATCTCATAATGAGTAAGCTTAAATCACTGTTTATTGGGTTTGTTTGATATGGTTTATTTGTCTTGCTTTGTTCCTATTGTTTTTAGATAGCATCTCACTGGGGGACCCTCAGTTGACCATCCTCCTGCCTCAGTTTTCTGAGTGCTAGAATTACATACCAGTCTACCTGGCTTTGTCTTGTTTTTTTTTTAATTGATAAAAGGAGAGTAATAATAATAAAAATAATAAAAACAATCTAATTAAGATAGTCTAACAACAACAAGCTACTTCAAACACAACAAAGAAGGATTTAAACTTATCTGTTATATTATAGCACTGTGAAGATCAGATATTATAGTTTTGCCTCTTGTAAATGGTGAAATTACCTTCAAAATTCAAAGTAAAACAAAGGTGGCTTATCTCTTTGCTCCATCATGTCTGGGGCTTCAGCAGAATAGACTGAGATTCAAAGCCTGGGGATATCTTCATAGTTGAGGACTGGAGTGCTCTGGGAGGCAGATTTACTGACGTCGCTGAAAGTTAAACTGGAGCCACAGCTAAGTATCCATACACAATTACACTCACTTCACGCATACCGAGCTTCCTCTCAGTATGGCTGCTTCAGGGCAGTCAGACTTCAGGCCTCTATGACTTTCAAATGCCTTCTGTTGCAGCAGCAAGTTGAAAGCTGTTTCATACTTTGTGGTCTGGCTCCCTAAGGCACACAGTATCACTTCTGTTGTGTTTTATTAGATGCAGGTAAGTCACTGAGTCTGGTTCAAATTCAAAGAGAGAGAATATGCATCCCACCTTTTGATGGAAGTTGTATTAAAGAATTTCAGCCCTTTTTGTTGTTGTTGTTGTTGTTTGGTTTTTTGAGACAGGGGTTTCTCTGTAGCCCTGACTGTACTGGCTGTGGACAGTCAGGCAGATCTCTGAGATTAAAGGTTAATCACCCTGAACTTTCAAATGGCCCTCCCAAAAATACCAGATATCTAAAATTTGAAGGCAACTATCTTACTTTGCTTTCCACTGCTGTGATAAACACCACGATCAAAAGTAACTTGGGAAGAAAAGGTTGATTTCAGTTTTTAGGTTATAGTCTATCATGTACAAAGCTAAGGCAGGAGCTCAAGCCAGAACCTGGAGGGAAAAACAGAATGGTCACGAAGGTGTGCTGCTTAGTGGTCTGGTCCCTGTGCCTTGTTCAGCTTGTTTTGTTATGTATGAATTATTTATTTTTGCACTGAAGAGCAGCTTTTGGGCTGGAGAGATGGCTCAGTGGTTAAGAGCACTGACTGCTCTTCCAAAGGTCCTGAGTTCAAGTCCCAGCAACCACATGATGTCCCATCTGTAATGGGATTTGATGCGCTCTTCTGGTGTGTCTGAAGACAGCAACAGGGCAGTGTACATAAAATAAATAAAATCTTAAAAAAAAAAAAAAGAGCCGCTTTTATTGGAGGAAGTAAACAAATATACATCAAGCACAGAGAAAAAGATCCTACACAAATTGATGCCGGGCTCTAGAAGCTGAAAATCCATGTCTTCTTCAGGTCTCCAGATTTTCAAGTTTCTGAAAGGTTCTCCTTTCTTACTTTAGGGCTGGTCAGTTTGCAGAAAGATGGGGTGGTTGATTGGCCCACAACTATTGTGTAAACCTGTCCAGATCTGGCCTTGAACTTGTTAAACCAGTCCATCAGCAGTGGGGCATGTTGGCAGGAGAAAAGCCCACAAGGCCTTTGTTTAAGCTGTGATGCTGTTGTCTCGGGTCAGGAGGGTGAGAAGGAAGACGACAGCCATCTTGAAAGTTCGACATCTTTATTACTTAGTCATGGACCTTCTCCATGTGTCTGCCTACCAGGGAGTCTGTCTAACTCCTGGTCTCTCATGCTTTCTTCTCAAGGTCACCCTAACTGCTGTTAGGGTTTTGGGGGCACAGACTGTTCTTACCTGCTTTGAGCTGACAAAAGGGGTGAGAAGTGAAGGGTAACAGTCAGAGTGCCTCAAAGGAGGCTTGATCTAAGGGCTCATGATAAAACTTAACCACTGGTGACGATCTAGAATGTAAAACAGCCTTTGGCAATACTGTATATTCTTTCTGTTTGTTTGTTTGTTTGCTTTTTTCTGAGACAAAACAAAACAAACCCCTGTATAGCCCTGGCTGTCCTGGTACTCAATCTGTAGGCCAGACTGACCTCTAATCTAAAATCACTTGCCTCTGCCTTCTGAATGCTGGGGTTTAAAGGCATGTGCCACCACTGCTCAGCTGGTAGTGTATGTTCCTGAAGTGTGACATGAGAGATGCATCATCAGCCGTAGATATCACTGCCCGTGTACCAAATGTAATGTCTAGTGGAAGTGGGAGATAGAGGGCCAAATCTGAGTGACATGCCGATTCTACTTGTTAAAGTCACAGTTAGACATCAGCATCTAAGTGACAACTTTGATGAGTTTGTGGCCCTGGACCAGAAATCCTGAACAAGGTCTCGAAAATGTTACAGTCTAGGGATCTTTATTTGGTTCCCTTTTCTCAGCCAGTTAAAGAGTTAAAAGGCAGGAAAGATCTTGAGCTTGTCTGGTAGCAGTGGAGAAATACCGAACACAGCCACCAGAAGCAGACAGGATGAGCAGTTGAAGAAAGGCCTTTCTTTATTGAGGGTGAGGAAACACACATATACAGCAGGAACACTGTTAGTTAACAAAACTAACCAGCACACAATGCCAAAAAAAAAAAAAAAAAAAAAAATGGATGAATGGAAACTAACAAGGATCCATCTTAAATGGATAAGGCCAGCCATCCTGTGAAGAAATAATCTTGTAAGACATGATTACTGTATAGATTGATGCTGATAAGGATATTGTTTAAAGGGGAACCATAAAAAATGTCTTAGAGGCAGGGTGTGGGGGTGCATGCCTTTGATCCCAGCACTCAGGACACAGAGGTAGTCAGATCTCTGAGACTCAAGTTCCAGGACAGCTTGGAAGAGCTGTTACACATCAAAACCCTGTCTCAAACAAAACAAAAGAGAAATGTCTTAGAAATTTTAATGTTATAAAGAAGTGTTATAATGATACATCCTTAGGGAATAATTCCCTAAAGTAGACTAGGACAGTTAAAGACTAAAAAACAACAACCAACGACAACACTGCAAACCCCAACAGTTGTGTTTCAGACAAAATCAATGGGAAAGTGTTCCTTGCCTGGTTGTTGGCCCTATTTTAGTATGCTTAGACATTATGTATTTATGGTTTTAAAAAAGTGCCTTAAACTAGAATAACTTGATAATATAGTCCCTAAAATCATCCCCTTCACTCACATCTGTCAAACCATCTTCTGACTTAAATGTAGTTCTCAAGTCCCTACTTAGAAAAGAATGTATGCCGGGCGGTGGTGGCGCACGCCTTTAATCCCAGCACTTGGGAGGCAGAGGCAGGCGGATTTCTGAGTTCGAGGCCAGCCTGGACTACAAAGTGAGTTCCAGGACAGCCAGGGCTACACAGAGAAACCCTGTCTCAAAAAAACCAAAAAAAAAAAAAAAAAAAAAAAAAAAAAAAAAAAGAATGTACAATGTCATTGGCAAACACAGGGTAGCTATTTGATTGGTGGCATTTTTTTCAATATTCAAGTGTGTAATGCTTTGATTCACCAAGCAACCGCACATACACTGCTTACCTTAAAACAAAGCATCAGTTCCCAGGCTTGTGGAGACCAGATCAAATAGGCAGACTTCCTGTTGTCAGAAGTTTTCTACCTCTCAATTCATCCTAAATGCAATAACGAGGTTAGCTGTGCCCCTCCCCCTTCCATTAGTATAAGTGCACACACACATGTACACACAGACAAATCAATTCAAGCATCCATGTTGAGTTAAAGTGGCAATTACTGCACACTATTGCTAACTTCTGTCTTTCACTCCTGTTTTCTCTTTTTCTTAACACACTTCCTCTCTCCATTATTCCCTTCTTTGAGATAAATATACTTTAACCATGTAATTTATATAAAGACATTGGTTTTTTATTCTGCATCTTGGGCTTCTCTGAGATAATTTCTCTTCTCCCATTTTTTTCCCCATATATAGTTTGAAGAGAATGCCTTGGACCAGAGTCTACAAAATATTTTAAATGATCTTCTTTGTAATAAAAATTAGTTTTGATGTGTAAGATGTCTAGAACGGCTATATGTTCTCCTCAGGCCCTAGTGCATGGAAGGAGCCAATTGACATTAAGTGACTGAAGCTAGGCAACAAATCCACTGAAGACTGGGTTTAGATTTTCATGTATACTCACTTCAACAGATCAAGTTCTTTAGGGACAGGTTACAAAAACACCTTACTGAGATTTTAGCGGCTCCAAGACATATTTCTATGAAATCTGGCTAGGCTCATGTTTCAACCTTGGGCTTTCGGGTCTTAGTTTTACAACACCCAGGGCTTCTTTGTAATGGCAGTAACAAGTAGTATAGACTTCCCTGCCTTCTTCCCTCTAGGATTTTAACTTCTTTTAGAACACCACCCCTGCTCTTCTAGTAAATCCCACATGACAGAACAGGCTGGGGACGGAGGGAAAGTAGGAAGCCGGAGCCATGGAAACCGTGCGGGTAGAAACGTGTGTGCGCGCGAGGGTGGTTGGAGGAGAAGGAACACTCCCCTGGCGACAGCGGCGCGAGGGTGCTCCTCGGATGACGTCACGCGCCCCGGTGACGTCACGGCCATGACATCGGGTGACGCCGTTGCCGCGGCGACTCCTCGTCGTCTCCGCCCCCTCCCCCCCAAATCCCCTCAGGCTCGGCTGCGCCGGGGGCCGCCGGCGGGTTCCAGAGGTGGCCTCCGCCCCGGCCGCTCCGCCCACGCCCCCCGCGCCTCCGCGCCCGCCTCCGCCCGCCCTGCGCCTCCCTTCCCCCTCCCCGCCCCGCGGCGGCCGCTCGGCCCGGCTCGCGCTTCGAAGATGGCGGCGCTGAGTGGCGGCGGTGGCAGCAGCAGCAGTGGCGGCGGCGGCGGTGGCGGCGGCGGCGGCGGTGGCGGCGGCGGCGGCGGCGCTGAGCAGGGCCAGGCGCTGTTCAATGGCGACATGGAGCCGGAGGCCGGCGCTGGCGCCGCGGCCTCTTCAGCTGCGGACCCGGCCATTCCTGAAGAGGTGAGTGGCGGCGCCATCCCCCCAGTGCTCGCGCGTCGGGGGCTCGGCGGGCCAGTGTTTATGTGAGGGACCGAGGCAGCGGAGGGAGCCCGGGCAGTGCTTGGCAGCCGGCGGGGAGGTGATTATCGGCCGAGTGTCCCCCTCTGTCTTGTGGCTTCTCGCTACGTAAACATACACGATGGCCCAGGGGGGTTCCCCGGCCCCCACCCAGATGGTGTTGGGGCAGCGGGGGCAGAGCTGGAGCCTTTCCATAGGGGGCGAAACTCTGGGTTGGTGGAGAAGGTCACGCCTGGCTGAGGCTTCCAGCCCTGCATCCCTGAGATGTTTTCCTTTTTGCTAGCCGGCAGGGACGGCGTCGAGGATGGAGCTTAGTGGCCAGGGCAGTACCCCTCGATCCCCTTAGCCCGAGTAACCGCCGTGTGTGATTACTCCTTGCTCGTAGGGATGACGGAGCGCATCTCTCTCCACTCAACTCACTATCTTCGCTTTGTAGGCCCTTGTCCCCTTCCCACTTTGCTACTTGTTTGGGGGATTTTTCTTTTGACCGGTTTTGCCCAGGGGATGATTTTGGTGTAGTCTTTACTTTTTCAACCCCCAAATTTACTGCTCCGAAGCTTTTCCCATCCTGGTCTCCGATCCCCGAATAATAATATTTGTCAGTGCTTCTTCCTTGCTGACCCGTAACCTCTGTCTTCATCCACCACCCCGTTCATTTCCCAACTGAACCTACTTGCTTCTAACCTTAGTTTCCACTGAAGAGCATTTTTGCTCTTCTCTTGTCCTAGTCCTCTTGAGGGCCTCGGCTTCATTCCCCTGCTCCCTCACCTCGTAATCAGTTATCTTCATAAATCCTTTTGGACACTTTGGAAGCTATTCACTCCCCGAACCCCAAAGCTGTCAAGATTCCATCAGGTTTCACTTGGCCCTTTGCTCCCTGGCACTGCTGGCGATTTGGGTTAGTCTTTCAGTGAACATTCACGCCTCAGTTGATATCCTTCGTGTGGTTTTTGTTTTAAGTGGCTTTAATTGATCTGGGTCGCTCCCATTTTCGTCCCATTTTTTTTTCCTCTTTCGTGTTTACCTGTCTTTAGTGCTTGGCTTTTGTTAGCCCTTCCTTGCATCATTCAACTTATTACATTGTCGCATTACTTAATTTATTCTCTTTTCTCTATATGTACATTTTACTACGTTTACTATTCGGGCATTGTATCACATGAACAATACCGTATTTTACAAACAATTGACTAGAGTGACTTCATTTTGTTGATTTTGCTTAAAGATAAACCTGCTGCTTAAGTTTCCCAATTCTCGTACTACCTCCTTATCTCTGCAATGTTCTTTTTCTTGCTTCATTATGTTTACTTGGGAAACTCATCCACTATTCTCGATATCTCATTAGCAGTTTGTTCACAGTGTTTGCTTTCCACCTTAGGATGCCATCTATGCCCAGAATGTGTTCAGTAGCATCATTTGATCCACCCCAAATTTTTCACATTTTTTTTTTCTAAATTTGAAAGAATTCCAACTTTCCATTTGAATCCATGTTCAGGTCAGTTTCCACTTGCATTTCTTTATTTCCCCTCAGTTTCTTTGATTCTAGGGATAAAGCTCTTCCCTTCATTCATTTCCTAGTTCAGTCTGTTTCCCTTATCCCTAGTTACCATTCATTCTGTCTTGTTTCCTGACTTTTGGTACTTAACTTGCTGAAGCTTCCTCTTGTCTTCCCCACACCTCCACATTCCTTCTTATTTATAAACAACTTTGTTCCGTTGACATGGAAATTTATTTTTAGGATGCATTGTTTTTAATGGAGAAATGCTAGGGGTCACATCTGCTGTCTATTTTCTCCAGGAATCGGATATGCCTTTGTCTTACTAGACACAGGTGTCTCTGGGCTTTACTCTGCAGTGCGTTGTCCTGAACTGTAGATGTGTGAGGACTAGGATCGAAGTAGAGGCAAGTTAGTGGAGGAGTTATACAACAGATAATTCTCACATATGACACTGACTTGAGAACTTTGTTGCAGGGTTATTAGGACAATTTGCATTTCTGTTTGGAAGACTTTGTTATTTACTTGAGGGAGCTAGAGCACTTGGACCTCTTACCTTCTCCCCTCACCCCCATTCTCTTCTTTCTGAAGTGAGTATTAGGGCTATAGCTTTCTGTTTGACACTTTCTAGGCAGTCCTCATGTACCAGTGCTTGAGGACCTCTAAGCTAGATGAAGTTGAATTAAATCACCAATAACTGAAGGTGTGCTTGTATATCCTGAAGCTGTATTCTTAATTTATTTAGTTAAAAGCAGATGTTTTCCATTGCCCCTTCCTAGGGTTTTATATTTAGTGATAAGCAAAAGAAAGAAGATGACAAATATACATAACAACATAAATTCTTCCAGGAAGTAGTATCATGAAGCCCAGGCTTGTCAGAAACTTAGTTTGTGGCTGAGACTGTAGTTAAAACTCCTGATCCTTCTGCCACTACTTCCTAAGTGCTGGGATTACTGGCATGTGCCCTATACCCAGCAAGTTTAAAGTTAACATCAACTCAGAGGAAACCGAAGTATCCTGTGGTCTTCTAGTTAACTGTCTTTTTATATGAACTTAAAGGAACATCTTTAATTATTAAGTAGACAGAAAGATAAGATTAAAAATTGTGAATATGTATAATGACATTTTATTATGAATTTTATTCTTACCTGAGTTTTAAAAAGTTTGTCAAAGAGAAATTTCAGCTGCATCAAAAACTAATTACCAAAGAAAAACATATCCATTATCGAAAAATTAGGGTTAAAAAAAGTACAAAAAGTGCCTACAGTGTTTAATTGCTATAAATATTTGCATGTATTACAGCTAGTCTTTTTTTAATGCTTGTGTGACATTTTACATATAGATTTGTGACTTTTGAAATACTAGTATAAGACTGATGTGTCCCTAGATAAAGTATGATTCAACTGATACATTTTTTGAACATTAGGTTATTATTTTTAAATTGCTGTTATCAAGCATCTTCAGTGTAGAATGTAGACATTTGTATGTAAATTTATATTAGAGAATGAACAGATTTCATGGTCCATTTTTGTATTACTATATAGGTTCCAAAAATAAAACATTCTGATAAATAACAAGAATTTACTAAATGTTTATATCTTATAATCTTGCTATTAAGCATTTAATTCTATTTATATTTCCTTGATAATACTTTCTTTTTGTGACCTTATGGTATGACATGGTACATGGTATATTGCCAGATGGTTAATAATAAATACATGTATTATTTAAAATGTGTGATACTGGGGTGTGATATTTATTACCTGTTCCTTTCATGTTGTGTTTTTAGTTAAGACTGTAATGCAGTTAGAATTGTATTATTTTCTGTTTTATCTCTTAGCCAGTCTTGGCTAAGCTGTATAATTATAATAATGCACTGGCTAGGGAATATTCTAGGATGGGACCTACTTTATAATGAGGCCCACTGTATTAAAATACATCTTTGTGAACCCTGCCAGGTTAGGTTGCATCAGACCTCTGAAAAGTGGTATTCTCACTAAGGTAGGAAGGTGTGCGTGTGTATGTGCAGTGAGATTTAGCGGTTGCTATTAATACTTGCCTAGGTATATGCAAAGATTTCCTTTGGAGGGGGAAACTATAAAGTGGCTGTCTTCAGTATGTCTGTGTTCCTCCCTTTCTGAACCCATTCCTTTTTCCTGACTTAACATCTTCCTTTAGGCATCCATTTACCCTTTTATTTAAAAAAAAAAAAAAAATTGTATCAGTTGCTTGTATATGCAGGCAATGTATTGTAAGTCGACCAAAAGGAATGTTGGACTGGATAGTTGAATTATGGAATGTCTTAAATGTAATTGCAGATTTGATTTCATTGTGTTTGGAGGCCAGAAAAATTGCAGTAGTACAGCAGCAGACTAGAACAATCAGACTTTGCTTGCTTTTCTTTCCCTCATTTTACTGATCAGGACGAAGAGTCTAATGGCAGCTGAAAAGCCATGTTCTTGAGTGACAAAGAAGAAAATCCATGTTGTTTTCACTGTGCTTTGGTGTTTTCTAAGGCTTGTTACCTACCAAGTCACACAATGGAGCGCCCGCTCATCCCTCTTTCCCCTTTATCTCCAATCATAAACTTGCTTTCTCCCTTAGAGCTGCAGAGATGCGTTTTGTTTCGTTGACAACTTAATATTGATTTAAGTGGGTACTTTGTGAACTTCTTGTCATCATCCCCTTCATCTTAGAAATCTTGTTTGCTGCTATTCCTGGATTCCTGTGTCAAATTCCTATTAGGATCAGCCTTTTTGTCAGCAGCTCTTGCTAGATTTTGTCTTCCTCAGAAGTTAAATTGTTTGCAGCCCCTTATTCTTCCCTCTTGTCTAGTTTACCTACGCTGATTCTTCTGTGAGGCCCAATTATAAATAGTTATAGAACTTCTGAATTCAAAAGAAGTGGGCCTGTTCGGAGCTTTTCTAGTTTTTGAGGTCATGCTGTGCTTTCTTTACCATAGTGCTAGAGATAACTTCATGTTAATATAACAAAGCATGCATCCTCATTGGCTCACACATTCTTTCTTTAAATATTTTGTGGATGAGTTGACATTCTAAAAGGCAGATTTTTTTTTCAGTCTTTACTAACCAATTTGCTAGCATACTTAATGAGCCATGGTAGTCTTGAGCAACTTAACACAGTCTATACCTAACTTGAGGCAGTTGTTTCTTTCTCCCTCTCTTGTTATTTTGCTTTCTGTGTTTTCTCTTGATCTTTATTTTATTTTATTTTACTTTTTTTTTTTTTTTTTTTTTTTTTTTTTTAAAGACAGAGGTTCTCTGTGTAGCTCAGGCTGTCCTGAACTTGCTCTGTAGACCAGGCTGGCCTCAAACTCAGAGATCCTCCTGCCTCTGCCTCCCAAGTGCTGGGTTTAAAGGTGTGCACTACCACCACCTTCCTCTCTCTTGATTTTTAGTAAATAAATAAATAAATAATTGTTGGTACTTCCAATATCAAGACTATTGACTGTTGTATCTAGTATTAAGAAATTGATGCCTGGTAAGTTCACATTCCTTCCTGGGCCCTGCGAATGTCCTTATACAGAATGTAAAACTTGTTCTGAGCTCAATTAGCTTGATTTCTTCTGGAAGCTTAATAATATCAAATAAAACCTCATTTTCTATGCAGCTATAGTTATTGATAGCACTTCTGGGGAAGATGTACCATGGTATGATGATTTTCCAATAACTCCAGCGCTATACTGGCTGACCAGCAAGCCCTTGGGATCCTTTTGTCTCCTGCCCTCCAGCTTTGGCAGATGCTTGGAATCCAAACTCAGGTCCTCGTGATTGACAGAAAGTATTTTACCTGTTATTGAGCTCTCTCCCCAGTCCTGGAGTTACTTTAAGGAGTTTTTGATAGTAGAGTTTTTGATAATGTATAAGGAATTTAATATTCATTTAAAAATATCCTATTTTCTATGAATGCCAACTAGTTGTTTTTATAACTTTTTGGTGGTGTTGTTAAAAGTACTATTTTGCTGGGTATTTTGGTGCATACCTTTAATCTCAGTTCTCATGAGTCAGGGCAGGCAGATATCTGTAAGTTTAAGGCCATCCTTGTCTACACAATAAGTTCCAGAACAGCCAGGGCTACATAGAGTGACCCTGCTTCAAACAAAGCAAAACAAAAATACTATTTTATTTACATTCAAATATCTAATTGGTTTCAGCTTTTGTTTCTTTGTGGGATAAGGGGTGGAGGGGTAAGGAGGGGGAGGAATGAGGAGGGAGTGAACCCAGGGCTTTTTGTATGTCAAATGGACAATTTGCCACCGTAGTATCTACATCCTCATTCCCCCATCATAGTACTCTACCTCCAGAGGTCATCAGGTAGGGAACAGATTCCAATTCAGAAAATTCAGGAGTCCTAACATGAGTATTCTAGGCTGTTGGAAGTATCCATTTTTATTTTATATTTCATCCATAGATTCTTTCTACACATGGCTTCTCATATTAGCAGAAAGTTACACAATTGCAACAAAGTTTCTTTATATGAATACATAATTCACTCACAGCAAGTTTTTTGCTGGCTCCTCTTGATCTTCCCCCACACCTCCTTATCCTGTAGGCTGAACTTCTGTTAGCCCAAATGTGGTTTAGAGGATTGGCATGAGAATAGAGCGAGGTCATAAATATGTAAAAACTGTCACTAGTATTTTTTTCTGCTGATTTGGAAGACAAAAGCTACATATAATTAAGACATTTCTTCCAGAAATCTTTGTTGTATATGTTTATTTTAAATAAAATCTAGTAACAGACAACTTAGGCTCTAGTTATGAAATTTTGACAGTCCTTAGGATTGATCTAAAACTGAGTGTTAACTATATTCTGTTAATGTTGTCTTGAAACTACCTTTGAATCCAAGAAACATAAAGTGGCAACATATTATTGACTTACTGGATAGATAAACAATTCAAGGATAAGAAGATTAATGTGATAGTGCAAGGACTAGCTATGTTTTTATGACTTTGCTTTGGCATTTTTTAAAACTATGGTCACTATTAGCTTTGCTGGCACCTAAAACTACATTGCTGACTTTTACATTGAGTTATTTTATAGGACAGTAAACATATATTCAGTAAACACTTGAGTGTCTACACTATGTCAGGTAATATTTTATGAGTTTAGAAATATATTTCAAAACAAAAATCTGTACCATTTTTGTATTTTATTTTAGAGAGGTATATGTTGGGAGAACAAATAACTCATAAGTAGACAAAAGGCAATTTGTAGTCTCTCTGTGGTAGCACACACCTGTAATCATTTATGATGCTCAGGAGGTGGAAGCAAGAGGATCAGGTGTTCAAGGCTATCCTTGGCAACTTTAGGCAGTTTGAAACCTGCTAATACTATGTGAGACTGTTTCAAAAACAAAAGGAAACAAAACGAAAAACCCATCCAAGAAACACAAGAAAGTATTTCTTTATAAATAATTTTTTAGATTTATTTGATGTGTATGAGTGTTTTGCCTGCATGTATGTATGTGCACCATGTATGTGCCTGGTGCTAATAAGGATCCAAACATGTGTTGGATCCCTTGGGACGAGAGTTAGGGATGATTCTGAGATTTTGTGGGGGTGCTGGGAATCAAACTATGTCTTTGCAAGACACAAAAGAGCAACAAAAATTCTTAACCACTGAGCTAACTCCCCAGACCCTCTTTTTAAAAACGTTTAGAGTCTCACTATGTAATTAAGGCTCGGAACCCAAGAACTTGAACTTGAGATAGTCTTGCCTCAGCCTCTTGAGTGCTGGGGCTAAAGACATGCACCATTATGCCTGGCTTCAAAAAGGAAATTAAATAGTATGCTTGAAGATAATAAGGTCTGTGGAAAAGTTCAAGTAGGCTGAGGTTTAAAACAAAGGAGAACAAGGCAGACCTCAGTTTTAGAAGGTGGCATTTGCACAAGTTGGAAGAAAGGAGAATGAGAGTGCATTCCTGTAGAACTAACACACTTGTGTGAAGAATGTACCTTGCTTATTTAAGAAATAGTAAGAGGCCAGAGTTGCTGGAGTAATTTAAAAGAGTTGAAAGCTAGTGGGAGATGAAATTCCAGAGGGCTTGGGGCATGGCCAAAGACTGTTGTAAAGGAGTTTAACATTTTAAAGGAAAAGGAAAACCCTATTTAAGTTTCAGTAGCTAGAGCTGAGTGACCTGGTCTCACAGGTTTGTGTGTTTATTTGTTCATGTGTGTATGCACATGTGCACATGTGTGCTCATGTATGCATGTGGAAGCCAAAGTTGATGCCAGCTGTCTTTCTCAATTTCTGTCCACCTTAGTTTTTTGAGAGAAGTTCTCCAGTGAACCTGAACTTACTCATCTGGCTAGACTGTCTAGCCAGCAAGTGTCAGGAATCCTAGTACAAGGAGCTTTTCATCATGGCCAGTCTTTTACATGGGTATTGGCAATCTAAACTTGGCAAGTGCTTTGCCAACCAGGCCCCAGTTCTTCTCACATCTTAATAGGAACACTTTGGTTATAATATAGAGTATAGACACTTAGGGACAAGGTAAGAGAACTATGGAGGACAGGGTAGTATCAAGAGAGCAGAGAAAGGGGTCAGATTTTGAATGGTTTGAAAGTAGATCAAATCTGATGTGTTTTACCCTGCCCCCAACAACAATGCTGGTGATTTAACCCAAGACTTTGTACATTCTAGCAGTGGTACATCTACATCCTAAGCCCTTGGATTTGTTGATAGACTGAATGTAAAATGCTGGGGGGTTGGGGAGGAGGAGATGTCAATGGGAAAGAGAAAACCCAGGTCAGGAATTCATTGCATGGGATGCTAAGTTAGAGGCAGATAGCAAATGCTATCTAAGATTTTGAGTAAGTAATTGGATTTGTGACTCTGGAGTTGAAATGAGGCCCTGGGGCACATACTGTTCATGATAGCCAAAGTTTATTTTCCTTTTCATACACAGCAAGTTAGAATTTCTACTTTGTAGTTAGGTAGGTATGATCAAAGGATTGCGTTCCAGCTAGTAGAATATGGAAACAAATGATGTCTACCTGTTCTAGATGTGGCACATATAAATAGCCTCTATTCTAGCTGGGCATTGGTGGCTCATGCTTTTAATTAGTCCCAGTACTTGGGAAGTAGATGCAGGTAGATCTCTGTGAGCTTGAGGGCAGCCAGAACTACACATAGCTACCCTATCTCAAAAACATTCATTTGAGAACTTAGGCTGATAGATAATTCATCACTTATAACATGGCTTGGACTAAAAGTATAATAGCTGTCATTTCAGTTCCAGCAAGGGGGAGGCAGGTATAGAATAAAATGAAGGATTTTTGTTTTGTTTTTGAGATAGGGTTTCTATGTGTAGCCCTGGCTGTGGAAATATAGATCACTTTAATAACCAGCTAAACTACTTATTACTGTTAGAAAGCTAGGAAATAGACCTTTTTGTACTCCTTTTGGGTATTACAACAGTTGTGACACAACTAGAGCACCATATCCATACTCTGATACTATGCTGTTTGAACCCTCCATCATTCAGAATTGTAAATCAAATAGCCCTTTTTAACCTTAAAATTACTCAGTCTCAAGTATTTTGTTATAGCACAAAATGGGTTAAGAGAGCAAGAAGTGGATCTTGACAAGTGAGGGAAATAGAATCAAGAAATTATGTTTTTAATTTTAATAAATTTAATTTTTTGTTTTTTATTGTGTCTGTCCTGGAACTCAATCTGTAGATGAGGCTGGCCTTAAATTCCTGCCTGCCTCTGCCTCCTGAGTGCTGGAATCAAAGGAGTGTGCTTCCGCCTAATTAATTTGTAAAGGTTTTCGAGAGAGAGAATTGTTATATGATTCAAATTGACCTCAGATTCATAATCATCTTCCTTATTGTCCTAGGTGTTGGAATTGTGTGCATGTGTTCCCATATTAGCCTCAAGCGAATATAACTTTTTTGGTGATGGGAATCATAAAGTTGTAAGATGCTAGAAATGACACATTAGAGCAAAACCCCAAATATTTCAGAAAAGATAAGAACTGCTGAAGCAGTGTTCCTGTAAAGGCAAAGGGAAAACAGGCTTAGTGTATAAGTAGGAAGGATGGCTTTCAGTTCGATACTTTCTGATAAAATAATGCCACAGAGCATGTGACAATAACTGCTGCTGGGCAGTGGCAGTGGTAGCTGAGTCTGCTCAGTTCTGTTTGGCTTGTGTCAGGTTTTTGTCTCTCGTGTAGCAGACAGTTTCATCCCAGAGGATCATGATGTTTCAGGAGAGAAGTGAGTGTTAAAATTCAGCGCCACATAGGAGAGAATGGAGTGCTGACAAATAGTGAAGTTGCTGGGCAGTGTTAACTTAGGAGAAGCTGCGCAGCGCCGTGGCTTCATAACCTTTGGTGTTGAATCTGCACAGTTAGAGGTAACTTGACAAGGCAGATTAAACACTGGGTGTGAGTCACTTTCATTTTGACTCAAATAAAACATGAATTATTACTGCATGAGGTATCTATAACTCTTCTGTCATGACTTTAAGCAAAATTTTGAGAGATTTTGGGACTGATTTTTCTTTTTAAGAAAATTTCTGTGCTGGGCATGGTGATGCATGCCTTTAATCCCAGCATTCAGGAAGCAGTTGCAGATGGATTTCTTTGAGTTCAGGGCCAGCCTGGACTGTGTAGAACGGCATCCTTATCATTGCAGTGACTTAGACACTGTTCAGTGAAGCAGTTCCCACTCTTCTTTTTTAACATTCAAAGTTGTACTTGGTTTTGTTTATACTTTTCTTATTGCCCGAACTATAAATCCCACCTCTCCCTTCTCTGCCCTCCAAACCTCCTTTGCTTCAGTGACCTACCATCTATCGTAGGAAGTATTCTTAATCCCTTTCTAAGTCCACCCAGTTAGGTGCCTTTGCTTTGCTCTTGACAGAGGGCATTCTGTATCATTTTACTCACCACATTGCAGGTTTGTTTTGGGTTTTGTTTTGTCTTATCAGCTTCCTCTAGATTAACACTTGTCAGTCACTGTCAGACTTTCTGTGATGTTGAAAGTGTTCTCTGTTGCCCAGTGGCAGGCTGCTGTTCATTCAGTTTGCCTGGCAGCAGTGATGCACTAAATTTATGTCATTTTCAGATGAAACAGTCTCATGTAATGAGTAGCTGTTCCGTCAGTGCTGTGCAAGAGCATTTTATTTCATTGCAGTTTTATTTTTAGATCTTTAAACTCTGTGTGTGTTCCACTGTGTGGCTGTAGAGGTCAGAGGACAACTTTATGGAGTTGACTCCTTATACCTTTATGTGTGTTCCAGCTGTTTAACTCAGGACACTAGGCTGTGCACCAAGTATTTACCTGATCTCAGTGCTCTTAATCCAAAGAGTTACCACTAATCTGGGATGGGCTAGTTTTTCTTCTCCAAAGTTCTGTCTTTAACTGTAGTTTTCCAATTTGTTCTCAGAATTGTGTTCATTTATGCAGTTCTTAAGTTCTTCTGTAATGATTGGTGTTTTCTGCTCTATTAGGGTTGAAAATTTTGTGTTGTAAGGGGTTGAGACTTTTAAGTGTTCCTTACCATTCTAAGCCTGTGTGTGACACCTGTAATCTTAGCAACATGAGAAAAAATTAGGGAGGAAGATATTACATTTTGTACCAACCTAGGCTGTTTACAAATCTACTCATCCTGGAAAAGGTTCTTGGGTTGATTGAATATCTTAGTCAGTTGAGGATCTAAGGACCTGAGTGATCCCAAAAACCAATGTAAACACATGAGTGTGAGCCCATGTGTGCGTGCAAACACACACACACACGCACACGCACACTCACACTCACACGCACACGCACACGCACACACACACACACTCCTCTTTTTCAAAGGACCCAAGCTCATTTGCCAGCAATCGTGTCCAAGCAGCTTATAACCACCTATAACTCTAGGTCCAAGGGATTTGACGCCCCCTTCTGGCCTCCAAGGTACCTTCACTCAGGTATATACACATCCAGACATAAATACATATTTAAAAATAAATAGTTTTGTAAAAACCAGGTGTGGTTATTTGCATTCAGTCCTAGAACTGAAGAGGCAGAGAAAGGGGGATCCCTGAGACTCACTGTCAGCTAGCCTAACCTATTTGGCAAATTCCGGGAGAAGAGCGACTATCTCAGAAAATGTGTGAGTGACGCCTGAGTGTAATACTTGAGTTTGGCCTGTGCACACAGACAAAAGAGTTCTTTCCACTTTAGAAAATCTCAGAATTGATGACAGCACCACTTACACTGTATTTGTGACTGAAATGTTTTCCGTGGCAGTGTGAAGTTGTCACTGTCAACAACCAAAGGGATTATTTGTATAAGTGCAAGCAGCTCTCATTTATCATAGTCACCTGTACATTTTAAACATATTTTCTTACAGATTTATTTTTCCTGTAATTCATAGTAGAATTAGCACTAGTAGATATTGCTAGTTCTTAAAATTGTATCTAGCTTAATTATCTTTGAAGTAGGATTTCCAGCAGATAAACTGATTTCTGTTTTATAATGATGGACTGGGCTTTGTTTGTTTTAGGCACTGTCTCTTGTAGCCCAGGCTTTCCTCAAACCTACTGTGTAGCTATATAGCTTACATCCTTTTTTTTTTTTTTGAGGGCTAGGGTTAAAGCATGTGCTACCACCTTGCTAGGAATGTTATTTTAAAAGAAAAGAAAAAGAAGGAAAAATATGAAGATCTGAAAAGGTACAAGACATTTGCTCAGCCAAAATCTAGGATAAGGCAAAAAACCCCAAAATAAGTAGATGGAATAGCCTTGTCTTCAGGGCAGTGTGCTGATTAGTTTTTGTAACTTTGTGTCAAGTTTGAGTAACTTGACACAAGCTACTCAATTGAGAAAACGCTCTCATCAGATTGACTTATAGGTAAGTCTGTGGGGCATTTTCTTGATTGATGTTTGATGTGGGAGGGCTCAGGCTGTTGTAGGTAGTACCATCCCTTGACAACTGGTCCTTGGGTATATAACAAAATAAACTGAGCAAGCCAGGAGGTACAAGCAAGTAAGCAGCATTTCTTCATGGCCTCTTCCTTAGTCCCTGTCTCCAGGTTCCTGCCTTGAGTTCCTACTTTAGGTTCCCCTGATGATGAGCTCTATAATGTGTAAACAAAAGAAATCCTTTCCTCCCAAGTTGCTCTTACAGTAGAATAGGCAGTGTGCATGTTTTAGCTTTGGTGTTGGTAGTCTTCATAAATTGAAGAGTACAAAAGTCAACACCTAAAGCTCATATTAAGTGAGAGTCAAAGGCAATTTCTTTTAAGTAGGACCCTGAGGATTTCCATCATTAGGTTTGCCTTTGAAGTAGAACTAAGTTATCTACTAAGTCCCACACCTCAGAAATGTGAGATTCTAGAGAAGGTTGACTAGAACAGAGGAATCAAAAGGAAAGTTTAAAAAAAAACTTTCAAATTGTGACTATAGTTCTTTTTCCTTCATACTGACTTTTAGAGCCATTTTTGTTGTTTGGTGTGTGTGTGTGTGTGTGTGTGTGTGTGTGTGTGTGTGTGTGTGTGTGTTTGCATGCATGGTGTTTGGTCTGAGTGGTCTAGTGCCTCAAAAGCTGTTTATCATAGTCCCTAGTTTCAGAGATAATACTCTTTCAAGATTTGAAAGAAGAAAAGGAAATCACCTGTGTAGAAAGGCCCTTTTTAGGGAATTTCTACTAATAATTTTTTTTATAAATTTACTTATCATTTATTTTAAATTTTATGTATATGTTTATGGGTCTGAGATGTTATACATGTGATATGTACCATGTGTATACAAGTGCTTACAGAGGCCAGAAGCCTGTATCAGATCCCCTGGGACTGAAGTAATGCGCAGTAACTTTCTTCTACCCACGTGGGTGGGCACTGGGAACTGAACTAGGATCCTCTGCAAGAGCAGCAAGTGAATAAGCTAGTACATTGTTCAAAGCAACCAAGAATAGTTTTAAAAAATTAAGCAAAATTTCATGTAAGAAAACATATATTCTGAGTCAAAAGAAGCCTTATTGCAGTATAATCTAAGATTTATGTAATTCTCCTTTAATATATATACCTAAAGGTAATTAAAACAAAAGACAGTGTTCACTGTGTAGCCCTGGATGCTCTGGAACTTGCTGTGTAGACCAGGCTGACCTTGAACTCAGAGTTGCCCACCTGCCTCTGCCTCCTGAGTGCTAGAGCTAAGTGTGCACCGCCACAACTGGCTCCCTCAGAGTAAACTCTGAAAAGAAAAAACTAATAACTAAGCATGAACTCAAATGCCAGGGAATATGGCAGTTACCAAATTTAAAACAATTCCTGATTCATTTTAAAATCAAGAGAAAATATAAAAATGACTTCATATATTTAGAAAAAAAATAGAAATTCTGGAGATGAAAACTATTGTGTATCAAATATATGAAAAGCTTAACAGATTGTTTTTATGTGAAGAAAGAAGTGTTGCTTAGAAGATAAAGCTGAAGAAATATGTCACACTAAGCCGGCAGTCAAAAAGATTGAAAATGCTAAGAGAACATAGATGACAAGAAGATTGGGAGGTGGATTGGGAATCTAACATAGTCAATCAGTGCTCCAGAATAAAATATTGCAAAGTTAATATTTGAAGAGTGGGTTCTGAGTGAAAATTTTCCAGATCTAATAAGAACCAGCTGACAGATGTAAGAAATGCACTGAATTTTTAGCAGTATAAGAAAAAACAAGTCTGTATTCAGACAGATCGTAGTAAAACAAGGAGAAATCCTGAAAGCAGTCAAAGAAAAGAAAGTTGTCCTTCAAAGAAGCAACTTTGGGGCCAGGGCAGTGGCTCAGGAAGGAAAGGCACTTGGTATCGAGCCTGTACTGAGTTGAAGATGTAAACAGACTCTTCACTTTGGCCTCTGCCCTCCACATACATGGCATGGCAGCATATGCGTTTGTCCACACACAGACAATAAATAAATGTAATGAAAACATTTTAAAAAGAAGCACCTATGAACAGGCAATTGCCAATTTAGATTTGGTAAATATCAGGAGCACAAATAAAAATGTGGTTCAACAAGTTATCAGCCCTTTGAAATTATGACGTACATAATTAAAGTCAAAAGTCTGGTGCAAGGTGGAGTGAAGAGCAAAGAGGAACATCCACTGAAACAAATGATAATTGCATAAAATCCTAGGGATCCTTAATGGAGATACACAAATAAAGGTAGTGTTCTAAGACCTTTATTTAGGAGAGAGGTTTTCCAGGGTGACTACTTCTAGTCAAAGTTGCACTGTGCACTGAAGATCTTGTCATTTTGTAGCAACAAACAAACAAACAAACCATTAAACACACAAACATAAGAATCGGAAAGGTTGCAAAACCTAGCATGGGGGAGGCCCTGGTTCAGTCCTGGCACCACAACAGAGCGCAGGAAAGAATCATGTAGATGTCTGCCCACCTGAAGATCACAGTTGGAGCTGGGTCTCAGTTTTACTCCATAGCATCTGTATCAAGTGAATTAGCATTAATAGTAAGACAGTTTCTTTGTTAAATATCTGTACTGTTGATAAAGATAACTCCAAATATGGAACACAAATATGCTTTCTTTATGTCTCTAGTTTTAATTTACTCTTCTGGAATATCACGGAACAATCTTTCTCTTCTAATCTCTTATTTTTGTACTCTCATTATTTAATAGGTAGGCATACAAGATATTCCTTGACACTGGTTACTTGTAGTTTGCCTTTATGCATCATGTATATGTATCCAGGTCACCTCAACTCTAAACTAAAAATATCTCTGCTTAATGTTGCTCCTGGTTTTGTTGTTGTTGTTGGTTTGGTTTTTTTTTTTGTTTTGTTTTGTTTTTTTAAATAACCATGGAACTGAAGATGTTCTACATGCCAGGCAGGGCTTGCTGCTTTTGACATCTGTTGCTGATTTCTTACTACCTGCACTTACTAAGCACTCACTCAGACCTTACTTCTTCTTCTCTCTCTTTTTTTTTTTTTTTTTTTTTTTTTTTTGGTTTTTCGAGACAGGGTTTCTCTGTGTAGCCTTGGCTGTCCTGGAACTCACTCGGTAGACCAGGCTGGCCTCGAACTCAGAAATCCGCCTGCCTCTGCCTCCCAAGTGCTGGGATTAAAGGCGTGCGCCACCACCGCCCGGCTCAGACCTTACTTCTTGACAGTCTCTGCATTTCTAAGCACTTTGTTCTTTTAACCACCAGGCTACCTGTGCACTGTAATGAGTGTCTGCATTTTCTGTATTTCTTGGTCTTAGTTATCTGAGTGTTTCACTGACATCAGGTGAAGTCAGCAAGTCAGTTCTAAACTCAGTTATCTTTGCCTTTAAGTTGAATCTGGCAAACTTACCACTTACTAGAGTTTATGCTGGATGCCCCCACTGTAGTATGTCTGGTCTGTGTTCCTGATTTCTCTATAGTGTAAGCACCCAAATCCTTTGACTTACCATCTGCCATGATGCTTTTGTTTTATTCATCTCAATCATTCTAGTCTAAGCCCTGATTATTTCTCTCTTAAGACCCTTTTATTTTTGTTTTGCCCATAGTTTACTTCTATTTTTGATCCATTATACCTACTCTCTGGTCAGTCTTAAGCTTTAGCTATTAAAGCGTAAGGAATTTAGTAACATAGTAACACCCTGTTGTTTACAAATTAAATAAAATGTATTCACCTTCACTCTCAAAACCTTCCTGATCTAATAGTCACAGTCTGGTGTCTCTATGTTCTTCTTCCTGTGTTTTATTCTGGGACAAACCATAATAACTTTAGAGTTCTGAACATACTGAGCTCCTGTAATTGATTTACTTTGTCGTTTGGTTGGTTTGGTTTGGTTTGGTTTGGTTTGGTTTGGTTTGGTTTGGATTTTTGAGACAGGGTTTCTCTGTGTATCCCTGGCTGTTTTGGAACTCACTCTGTTTCAAGGCTGGCTTAAAACTCGGAGATTCTCCTGCCTCTGCCTTTCTAGTGCTTGGATTACTGCCCAGCTATTTTCTTTAGACTTTGCTAATATTTTTAACACAAGGAAGACTAGAAGTAGAGTAATTTTGCTTAAAATAAATCACAGGGTATTATTCGGACTAGGGATTTGTTATTGAAGGGGAAGAGACTGTACTGCTGAATGCTCCTGAGTTAGCTGGACCTTGGGGAAAGACGGATGACAATCTAAAGGATCTCATGGGTGTGGGTTTTTAAGTGTAGAATGCCTGACAAACTTATAAAAAGAAAAGGGAAGATGAATACAAAATGGCAGATAGGATGCAGAGAAGGTTTTGGATGGATTTTATATGCTTATGCAGGAATCAGTGGGTTGAACATACTCCATGGCACGTTAGGGAAGGGATACTGACTTGCTGGGCAGTTACTTACTCTCAGGAGTTGGCTCAGCAGTAAGGGCATTTTGGATACCACAAGGTGGCAAGAGAGGACCAATTTATAAAGAGTTGTCTTCTGACTTCCACATAAAGTAAACAAGCAATCTCAGAACCTTCCCATTTCTTTACTTAAATATCAGCTTCTAGTAGGTTAAATTTTTAAAAAGGCAAAGCTGGAAGAAAACCTTTTACAAAATTAACAAAGTTGGGGATTGAAGAGATGACTCAGCAGTTACGAACAGTAATTACTCTTCCAGAGAACCTGGGTTCAATTCCAAGTACCCCAATGGCAACTCACAATTGTCTGTAACTCCAATCCCCAAGAATCCAATGCCCTTCTCTGGCACCAGACGTGCATATGATGCACAGACATTTATGCAGACAAAATGCCTATGCACATGAGTCAAATCATTTTTATTTTTAAATAAGAGCATACTTTTATGAGCTTAAGACATTCTTTTGGTTTGTAGTGCCAGAGATAGATTCTTAGGGCCTTAAGTATGTGCTCTACTGATGAGGCATGATTCTAGCCCAGAAAAGACTTTTAAATGACTCAAAACCTCTACAACAACAACAAAAAATTGATATACGTGACCACATTAAAAGTAGAGGGCCAGAGAGATGGCTCATCAGATAAAGGTGCTTGTTGTACAAGTCTAGTAACCTGAGTTTGATCTTTGGAACCCAGGTAAAGGTGGAAGGAAAGAACAGATTCCAGAGGTGTCTTCTGACCTCCACATGCGCACTGTACTGCATATGCCCATACACAGAAAGAAAGAAAGAGAGAGAGAGAGAGAGAGAGAGAGAGAGAGAGAGAGAGAGAACGAACAAACTTCTGTTTATAAATAACCTTATTAAGGTGCCTGAGAGGTAGTTTAGTGGATAAAGTACTTGCCTTGTGTGGTGTTTTAAATAGGAATGGCCCCCATAGATTCACTTGTTTGAATGCCTGGCCATGGGGAGTGGCACTATTAGGAGGAGTGGCCTTGTTGGAGGAACTGTGTCACTGTAGAAGTGGGCTTTGAGGTTTCATATGCTCAAACTAGGACTAGTGTGGCAGTCTCCTGTTGCTGCTGGCAGATCAAGATGTAGAACTCCCAGCTCCTTCTCCTGTGTCTCCCTATGTGTCACTATGACAATAATGGATTAAACCTCTGAAACTGTAAACCAGTCCCAATTAGTTAAATGTTTTCCTTTACAAGAGTTTTCTTAGTGTCCCTGCACAGCAATAGAAACTCTTATGACACCATGAGGATCAGAGTTTACATTCTCATCATCCACATAAATGCCTAATGGGCATGGCAGTTGCCTACAATTCCAGCTTTTGGAATGTTGGTGTGGACTCTCCAGAACAAGCAGGCTAGCTAAATGAGCAATATTAATGAGCTCTGAGTTCCAATGAGGAAGATTCCTGAGGTCAACCTCACGTCTCTTTTTATTTACATGTGCCACCATACATGTGAACAGGCTTGTATATACAGGCTCACATACCACACACATACTCATGCAGAAACAACCTCCACCTTATTAAGAGACTAAAGGACAATGTACAAGATAAGTGAAGATTCTTGCAACCCATCTATATTAGTTAATACGTTCTTTCAAAATTTAGTAGCCCCTTGTGTTTCCAAAACATAATAAAAATAGCAAACAGGTTACAATTTCTGTGGGGCAGGAATCAGCAGCTTAGCTGGCATAGTTCTGGTGCTAGGATCTCAAAAGGCTAGAATTACCAAGGATGTAATCATTACAAGTCTTGACCCAGTGACTCTTCTCTCATGCTTCCTCAGATGGATATAGCAGACTGCAGAAGACTCACTTCCACATTTACTCACAGGGGCCTCTTCATGGCAGGACAGCTGACTTTTTAGAAGAGAGTGAAAGTCATTTTTTAAAGATATATTTATTTTTTATTTTATGGATGTGAGTACACTGTCACTCTCTTCAGAAATACCAGAAGAGGGCATCAGATCCCATTACAGATGGTTGTGAGCCACCTTGTGGTTGCTGGGAATTGATCTCAGGACCTCTAGAAGAGCAGTCAGTGCACTTAACTTCTGAGCCATCTCTCCAGCCCCGCCATTGTCTTTTAATGGCTTAATCTTGACTGTATTCTGTTAGAAATAGGTTAATAACTCTTAGGCCTACATTCAAGGGATTTGGATCATTAAGGACATTTTGGAGGATTCTACCATAACAAAAAGAGTGGACTAACATAAAAAAATATACATTAAGAATGTATAAGATAAAAAAAATAGCAAATAGGAAGGGGGAAAAAAAAGCAGAACAAAAAGAAGCTAACTCCAGACAATGGCATGAGAGAAAGGCAGGAACTACTTCCAAGGAGGAAGGGAATCAGCCATAGGGGATCAGGGCATAGGGAAGTGTAATAAAGAAAGCTAGTGAGTTGGAACAAAATAAGGACTCAATTATGTGAAAATGCCATAGTAAAAAAGACTGGGGATGTAAATGCTCAGTGGTAGAGTGCTTTTCTTAACCCACGTGAGGCCTCGTGTTCAATCCTTAATATTTAAAACAAGAATGGAAAAAAAACTTAGGAGGATTAGCTGCCTGAGGGCTTTGGGGCCAGACCCTGGCTCAGTTAAAGGCATTACTTTGTATGCTGACTTACTAGAATTTTTTTTAAGTAGCTATGTGATTATGTATAAGAAAGAAGCCCTAAGCATTTGTTGTGTTTTTTGTGCTCCTGGACAGCCTTTATGAAGCTGGGAGGTATGCCTTTAGAGAGCTGTAACAAACTCACATGGAGATTGTTGAGAAAATTTTCTAAGTTCTTCCATCTTCTGAAAATGTGTAGACTAGAAAGACTCATTTCAAGGAAACATGCAGCATGATTGAGGGTGTCCTGTAACTTGTCAGCCAATTTGTCTCTAGTAGACAGTGTTGTCTGCTGCTCAGTGGCCTAGTGCTTCTGGATGTCATCGAGCTGCTGAGGAAATCAAGTGCTCCTAACTTCATTTGCAGAAGACTTAAGGGATGAGTTCTTGTTCAGCCTTTTGTTGTTTTCTATTTCTGAGGCAGGGTTATACTTTGTAGCCCTGGATGGCCTAGAACCTGTGTAGAGCATTGTTTCTTTAATTTCTAGTGATAGTGTTAATTAGAAAACTCACTTTAGAAAATAATTAGGTGACCTACAACAAGCAGTACTTCTGGTAAACAGTTATCTTACTCCAACTATTTTCAAGCTTGAATGTGCATAAGAATTAAAATTGTTGGACTCCACTCCTACAGTTTCTGATTTAAGAGGACTTGGGTGGAAACTGATAATTTGCCCTTTAAGTTCCCAGCTGATACTGATCCTGATCTCAGCCCCAGAATCCTGCTTTGCCATTCAACCTTCTCCCTAGAGCAGTGCTTCTCAACCTTCCCAATGCTGCAACCCTTTAACACAGTTCCTCATGTTGTGGTGACCTCAACCATAAAGTTATTGTGTTGCTACTAAATAACTAATTTTGCTACTGTTTTGAATCGTAATGTAAATATCTAGTATGTGACCCCCAAAGGTATTGTGACCCACAGGTTGAGAACTGCTACCTTAGTCATAAATGAAAGCATATATTTAAGAAGGCTTATTGAGGCCAGGTGGTGGTGGTGGTGGTGGTGGTGGTGCACATTTTTAATCCCACCACTTGGGAAGCAGAGGCAGATGTAGCTCTGAATTCGAGGCCAGCCTGATCTGCGAAGTCAGTTCCAGGACAACCAGGGCTACACAGAGAAACCTTGTCTCAAAAAAACCAAACCACCACCATTACCAACAAAGAAAGTAGATTGATATTAACCACCAAATACAAAATTCAGACATTCATTAGTAGAATAAACATATAATTATGTATTTAATTAGTGGTATATTATATATTTAATTACAGAATATAAAATTAGTTCAAGTAGATTAGAAATACAAAACAGGAAAAAAGGCCATGAATTTGAAAGAGAGTAGATGTGTTGGGGTACCTGAGAGGCGTTGGAGAGAGGAAATGGAAGAAGGGAAATGATGTAATTATATTTTAATCTCAAACAAAAAATTAAAACAAAAAGAAATACAAATCTTAGTCATCTATGTTTGTCTCTAATAGTGTCAGGTCCAATTACTAATCTTTTTAATATAGTGTCTTGTTTTTTGCTAATACCGGCCTCTGTTGATTTTGTGCAAACCTATACTAACTTACTCTTCATGAGACTATTAGAATTAAGTTGTGAAGATCTACACAAGTCCATTTGGGATTGTCTTAAGGTTTTATTACTGTGAAGAGAAATCATGACGAAGGCAACTCTTATAAAGGAAAACATTTAACTGGGGTTGGTGCATAGTTTCAGAGGTTTAGTCCACTATCATCATGGAAGTGTACAGGCAGACATGGTGCTGGAGAGTTCTACATCTTGATCTGCAGACAGCAGAAGGAGACTGTGTCACACTGGGTGTAGCTTGAGCATAGAAGACCTCAAAGCCCACCACGACAGTGACACACTTTCTCCAACAAGGCTACATCCCATAATAGTATCACTTTCTATTAGCCGAGTATTCAAATACATGAGTCTATGAGGGCCATACTTATTCAAAACATCACAAGGATTTTTTTACTGTAATTTTATTGACTATGTGTTTATATAGGTTGATTTATAATTATAATCAGAGTTTCACAACTCATGAATATCTTATCTTCACTTACTTAGGTGTTTATGGTTTTTTCCTTAATAGGTTTTACTTTTCTATACAGTGTTCTTCACTTTGGAGACGAGGGAGTTAGTTTTTATTCTTGTAACCTTTTGTGCTGTTGTGAATGAGATGCTTTAAATATATTTATTTTTATTGTCATTTGTATGTGTGTTTTTGTGTGTGTTTGCTATATATGTGCAGATACCCAAGGCTCCCACAATATGGTGTCAGATCTCCTGGAATTAGAGTTATAGGCAGTTTTGAGCTGTGGGATATGGGTGCTGAAAACTAAACTCACGTCCTCTGAAGAGCAGCAGGTGTTGTTAATCACAGAGTCATCTCCAGTCTTGAGATAATAAATAAAATTGAATAATAAATGAATATGAATGAGTGAATAAATAAATAAAAATTAAAAAATAAAGTTGTATGGAAGAAGCTGTTGATTGGATTGTACTTGGATTTTATATCTGGTTCTGGTACAGTGCTTAGTATTTTTCGAGTTCACTATTACATTGTCAGGATTTTAAAATAATGTTTACATGTACAAGTAATGTTTTATATGGTTATTATTATTCTAATATATTAGCTAGGGCCTTCCATATATAGTCATAAATAATAATGGTCATCTTTGTCTTTCCTTTCTTAGAAATGGGTCTTGGGGTTGGAGAGATGGCTCAGTGGTTAAGAGCACTGATTGCTCTTCTAGAGGACTTGGGTTCAGTTCCCAGCACCCACACGGCAGCTCACAACTGTCTGTAACCCCAGTTCCAAGGGCTCCATCACACCAGGCATGTGTGTGGTACACATATCTGTACATGCAGACAAAATACTCATACATATAAAATAAATAAATCTTTAAAAATATGTATTTAGTGACTTATTGTAAATTTCTTATAGATAATTTATGTGAAGTTTTAGAATGTTTCTTGATTTGTAGTTTGCTGTGAAGTTCTTCTGAATCATCATATATGAATATTGAAATTTTCTACATCCTCCTCATTGTTATTGAGGTGATCATATCACCTATTGATATAAGTGATTTCATTAATAGGCATCCTATTTTTGACTAACTCTTGGGTTAGTAGACATATTTTATTGCACTATTTTTAACTTATTTTGAAAGAGAGAAAATGCATGCAGAAGAGAAAAGAGAAAAAGTAGAGAGATCAAAATGTCCAGATTATATATAGAAGAGCCTCAAAGTGGGGGAAGGGCAGCCCAGTCCCTGGGCTGGAAAGTTCAATGTTGGGGACATGGTATGCCAGGTAGGGACTGAAACCCAACAACTAGAGCTGATAAGTCTTTGAGATCTATCTGTATCTTGTACAGTTTTTATTTTAGACTAGAGAAATGTTTCTGTTTCTCTGTCTCTGTCTGACTCTGTCTCTCTGTCTCTCTCTCTCTATGTCTCTGTGTCTGTGTCTGTATGTCTTTCTGTCTCTCTCTGTCTCTGTCTCTGTCTCTGTCTCTGTCTCTCTCTCTCTCTCTCTCTCTCTCTCTCTCTCTCTCTCTCTCTCTCTGATTGAGTCTCACTATATTGGCCTGGCTAGCTAACCTGGAACTCAGTATGGAGACCAGCCTGGCTTTAAACTCACAGAAATGTTCCTCTTCCTGCTTTCTATCTGTTGGGACTGAAAGCATGTGCCCCTTTATATTTCTTGACTGTTCAGTGAGCTTTAAAAGTAACCTCTGAGCCTGCACTCTTTATGATGAGTTTTAGGTTTGATCTTTATTTCAGCGTTTCCTGAGGTGGAAACATTTGGAAATGGTGGACTGTCTTGAATGTGGACTACTACACAAGTCAGGCTTGCCATGCCCTAGCAGTCCTTCATGGCAAGAGTTAGCCACTTCAACATGCTGCTTACACTCTCTGTGGAGAACCTTAAACATTAAACTCAATTTTTTTTCTTGACATCTATCATCTATCTATTTTCGAGGCAAGGTTTTACTTTATACCCTAGTCTGACTTGGAGCTCATGATCTCTGCCTCAGTCTTGAGAGTTCTGGGAAAGAAGGCCTATGCCACCATATCAGACTTCTGAATTTATTAACTTTAAAAAAATTTATATCTGGGCACATTACTGGGGGGAGGGGGGGCAAGCCATGATGTGCATGTGGAAGTCAGAGGACAGCTTTGTGGAATTAGTTCTCTCATTCTACCTTTCTGTTGGTTCCAGAGATTGAACTCAAGGTCAACAGGCTTTCACAGTAAGAACCTTTACGATTTGAGCTGTCTGGCCAGTCCCATTAACTTTGTATTTATTCTTTAAAGTTTAGTTCTGGCAGTGAAGTGGCTCAGTGGACCAAGTCACTTGCTGCCAAGCCTGACAACCTGAGTGAGTTCAGTCTCTGGGTCCAGAAGGAGAAAACAGATTCTGGAAATTTGTTTTCTGATTTCTTCCTGAAATAATATTTAAACAATAACAACAACAACTACTACTAATAATAATAATAATAATAGTAATTTAGTTCTAGCCAGTCATGATGGCATGCACCTATGATCTCAGTATTCAGAATGCAGAGGTTAGCAAATCTCTGATTTTGAGATATATATATATATATATATATATATATATATATATATACATACATACATACATACATACATACATACTGGTTTATATAACACGTTCAAGACAGTCAGGGCTACATAGTGAGATTCTGTTTCAGAAAAAGCAAAAACAACAACAAAAAAACTTTGATCATTTTCTCCAGATGTATTTATCTACATCTTTTGGTCTTCTCTCCTCTCCTTTCCCTTCTCCCACCCCACATTCTTCCTGTTTGCTTGGTACTATCCTAAAATTTTTATGTACGTCTATATTACATGAAGTAACTATTTTGTACTGTACTTGATTAAGACAGTATACCTGTACCTTACTGTGAGCTCAGATTATTGAGGCAGAGATATTTTGTATCCTTGGCCCATGGTATATGTCTTTTTTTTTTTTTTTAAATAAATGTATCCCACAAATATGTCAGTATGTAAGTTATACAAACATAAGTGAAGTGTGGGTCTAAAAAGCCACACTTTCTTAGGGTCCTTTAATAATCTTGTGCAGATATAGTTGTAAGAAATAATGAGGGACTCACTTTATACACATACTGTATGACTTACTTTCCTTATTGCTGTTCTTTAAATGCCTAACAGAAGCAATTTAAGGCTGGGACATAGTAGTGCATGCCTTCAATCCCAGCACTAGGGAGGCAGAGAAAGGCACACACAAGGACAACATGGTCTACATAGTGAGTTCCAGGACAGCCAGGGCTATGTTGAGAGACACTATCTCAAAAACAGCAACAACAAAAGCAAAAAACCCCCAAACAAACAAACAACCCCCCCCCCCAAAAAAAAAAAAAAACAATCAACAGAGTCAAGAAAGGAAGGTTTTATTTTGGATCACAATTTTGGGCAACAGTCCTCATGGCACCGGCTTGGTATCAGGAGCTTGAGGCAACTGGTCTCTTTGCATATGGTCAGCGTGTAGAGGCTGAGGAATGCTGGAACTCAGCTCTCTTTTCTCCTTTTTATTCAATCCAATATCTCAACCTATGGAATGACACCACTCATATTTAAGGTTAGTTTTTCCACCTCAATTAACCTAATCTAGAAAATTCTTCACAGACACACCCAGAGGCTTGTCTCCATGTGATTCCCATTAAGTTGACAATCAAGTTTTAAGGGATTGAACCTAGGGTCTGTGGCATGCTAGGCATCACAGACCTCCACCCCCACATACACAGTCCTTTTAATCAGAATTAAAGTCGACTTCATTTTATGCAAATACGTATGGCAGATTTTTATAGCAATGTTTCAGATTGATTTTGAGTACACACTGAAAATACTTTTTTAAAGTCAAAATATGTGGATCTTGTCCCCATAAGTTCTGGCTTTTCAGCATGAGGTCCTGCTATCTACACCTTTCTAAAGCAACCAGGTGATTTTTTTTTTTTTTAGTGAAAAAAACCTCAATTTTGTGAAACACTAAAAAGTAGCATTTTGAAAATTCAGTTAACAGTGAGAATTGCTAAATTGTTAAAGAATAATGGAAGGAGTCAGAATTTTTAGACTTAGGGAAAAAGACAAACTAGAACAAGCCTATGAATTCCAGAGGTAAGGAACTTGTGAGAATACTGTGGGCATTTGGTAATAAATATTGGGTGAATAATTACACGTCATCATCGGGTAATTAAAAGTAGTTGCTGTAGTACTAAGGACCAGCCTCAGCTTGGAGAGGGGTTCCTGAGAGAAGGGGTATTTGAGAGCAATGAAAAAACCAACTTGAAGTCAATGTGGGGTACAAGCTAATAGCCTGTGTTCCGCTGAGAGAGCTTGCTCTGGAGATCTCCAGACAGCTCATCCAGATGGCTCAGCTCTTGCAGACCAATGTGCAGTCTTTTTTTTTTTTTTTTTTTTTTTTTTTTTTTTTTTTTTTTTGCATATCAATTCAGTCATTTACTCCAGTTCCCCTTTGATTATTCTATGAATCAGCCCCTTGATATGACCTTAGCCCCTTGATTCTTACAAGACAGCAAGCACATTTTTTAAACTTGGCAAATGAATACAGAGATCTACTTGTCTTTGTAAGCACAGACAATAAACTAGCAGAGTGGGATCTGACTCTGAGGTCACCATTCCTGCTATACCTGGTACTAAACTAGCTCTGTTCCAGGCTGTCCTTGAGCTCAGGAATCTGCCTGCCTTTGTAAACACAAACAAAAAACTTAGCTGGGTAGGATCTTGCTCTGTGATCACCACTTCCCAAATAGTTTTATCTCCTTCCTAATATCTTTCTGACAAGCTGGCTCATAGTGCAGCTGACTTTTTTCTTTTAGGTCCATGAAGCCCCTCATATTTCATATTGCATCCTTATATTGTGCATAGGTGAGAAGTTATACATTCTTGAACTCATGTTTTCAGAGTTCTTTCCCACAGCATTAAGGGCTGTCTTGAAGGTCACAGCTCTTAATATTTTGCTAAGGACATAGACACACCCTCACCTCCCAAACTAGTGCTGTCTCTGATTATTATGGAGTCAGTCATTAACCTTGGCAAAGAGGACATTCCCAGATAACCTTGGCATAAGAAATCTCCTAAAGGAGGAACATAAAGAAAATATGTACATTATTATGCAAACAAGTATCATGCCCAGCAACCCATGAACACTCCTGGAGGACCATGTCCTGCTAGCTCTGTTCCAGGAGCAGGAAGCCATGTCACTCTGTACCTTTTAGGCCATGCCAGACACAGCATCATAGAACTGCAGAAATCTTTTAATACACGGAAATGTTTTACAGTGATGATGTGTTGACTTCATTTTATTATTAGATTGATGAATTGTTTAATTCAGTTGTATTTCAGTTTCTAACTCATTTTCTGATAGATACTGAGAATCTCTCAAATTAGCTCTATGAAGTTTGTGTTATGCATGTAACACATGAATAAATATTGATATGCCAAAAAACTTTAGAGGAGGCACAGTCCAAACTGGATGATGTGACAGACTAACTCCTTAGGGTCATACAGCTAAGTGACAAAACTGGAATTAGAGGTGTAAAGCCTGTGCACTTATACAACAAATACTAAGTTTTTCTCAACAACTCTTGAGAGGTAGATATTATAAATTCTGTTTTGTGGGTAAAGTTTGTTTTAAAAGGTTATACAACTGGCCTGGGGCATACTGCCTCTTGACCGTATGTTCATGTTTCTCTGATACTAACCCCAAGTGAGATTTAAACTATTTGAAGAAGCTGTGGTTTATTTGTGTAATCAACTGTGAAACACTGATTCTTCTTAATGGTTTATATTAGTCTAATACTAAATAATTTAGCTAGCTAACATCTCTGCAAAAGAGTATCTCAACTTGAGTATATACCCATTATGTCGATTACAACTTTGACCATTACATTATAATCTACTATTGCAGCCATAATATTAAAAAAGAAAGCTTTTGCTCTTTGAATTGAAATTGACCTAATCAGGTTATGTTAGTTGTTCAATTAAAAATATATTTTGCTGTTAGGTTAAATGTCAGTCATATTTAATGGAAGACCATTGACCCTAAGAATTTAAAATGTTCATTTTATGGTTTTAATGTTTAATGTGTAAGGTCTGTGTTTGCATTTTCATTTTGTTTTGGTTTTTGAAACAGGATTTCTCTATGTAGCTCTGACTATCCTGGAATTAGCTTTGTAGACCAGGCTGGCCTCGAACTCAGGGATCCACCTGCCTTTGCCTCCTGAGTGCTGGGATTGAAAGCGTGTGCCACCATGCTTGGCTTGTGTTTACATTTTTTGTCGTGATCTGATGTAGTTAATCAGCCACCAGACATAACTGACTGACAGAAGGGGCTTCTTTTGCATTCACATCAGTGGTGGGCTTGTGACGATCTATTTTGAAGTTGGGATTATAATTTCTCTTAATAGTCTCAGTCATCTATATGCAAAGCTGAATTACTACACAAAATGTTTTTACAGTTCCTTTTTTTTTTTTTTTTTTTAAGAATACTTGCTTCTTACTCTCTGAACCTTGGCTTCTTCTTTGGTGTATTACAGGGTTGTAAAAATATTGAATCTCTCAACAGAAGTTCAGACTCTTACTACTTTTCTTTTGCTGCTAATTGTAGTATGCTTTTAATGCAATTGCCTCCTTTTGTACCTTTCTGACTTATTAGTTAACCTAAGCACTATTTCCAGAGAAAACATTATAAACTATAATCCTGATCAGATCAAAAACCACTTTATAGCAGTAAAATAGTACATTAAATATTTTTATTGTATGTGCTTGGGTTTACATGTGGACTCTGCAATAAGATGGCCATAAAACTCATTATGAAAAAATAAATGTACACATATGGATTCGAATTGTGATACATTCCAAAAAAGAATTTAATGAAAATTCAGTACAGACTGAGATGAAAAAAGGCCCTCTTAGAAAGCCACAGTTAAAGTTTTGCTTAATTTGGAAAGCTACTAGGCAAAGAATGTTCCAGGGGAAAGGAATAGCATGTATGAAGTGTGTGGGTGTAAGAGATGAAGCAGGGTAACTCAGGAAATGATTGGTTGTCTCAATTAAAAAAGAAATCTAGATTTAGAATAAGTAGTGCTGGGGAGATAGCCCAGTGGTTTAGAGTAGTTGTTGCTCTTGTAGTTCCCAGCACCCGCATCAGACGGCTTACCTTGCCTGTACCTCCAGCTCCAACACTTCTGGCCCCTATAAGCACTTGTACACATGTCTACATACATACATGAAGGCACACATACATACATATAAATAAAAATAATAAACTCTTTAAAAATTTAGTTACATAGCTCTTTTACCTGAGTGTATGTGTGTGCCACTTGAATGCTTGTGCCCAAGGAGGCCAGAAGAGGAGGTTGAATTCCTGGAATTGGAGTTACAAGGTGGCTATTAGCTGTCGTATGGATTCTGGAATCAAACCCCGGTCCTCTGAAAGAGCAACTGATGCTCTTAACTGCTAAGCAAACTCTCAAAATATTTTTTAAGACAAGATTTAGAAGCCAGATGTGGAAGCACGTGCCTTTCATACTAACACACAAGCAGAGACAGGTGGATCTCTGTGAGTTTGACGTCTGCCTGACCTATATATACAGAAAGCTCCAAGCCAGTCAAGGTTACAAACAAACAAAAACCAAAACAACAACAATGAAACATAAAAAATAAGAACCCAAAAAGGGCCAGAAAATTGAATATAGTTGTTTTAAATATTTGCTATTTGGTTCTTTAAGATTTTAAATTGTATGAATTTGGGGTGTTGTTGGTTATATAAAGCATATTTTTTTTAAATCTTGCATTGCAAGAAAAATAAAAAATATTTAATAAATGTACAGAATATTTTGATTTAGGAAACTTTATGATAGAGTTTCACTGAATCTGTATATTGCTTTTGGTAGAATGGGCATGTTCACAGTATTAATTCTATCAATCCATGAACATGGGAGAGCTTTCCATCTAATTGCTTCAGTTTTTTTTTTCATTGTCAAGTTTTTAATATACAAGTCTCTCACTTCTTTGAATTTCTTCGTTGTCTGTTGTAATGTGCTACTTTCATCTCTAATTTTATTGATCTGAAACTCTGCCTCTCCCCCCTGTTAAATTTGGCTAGAGGGTGGGTGCTCTTTACCCCAGAGCTATATCCCTAAGCAGACTTAAACAGTTATTTTGGATGCTGGTTAAATGAATGTGTACCACAAAAAGCACAATTTTACTCTTCTGATTTTTACTTTTTCTTTCAATATTTTAAATTTGTACAGGTATTAACACTTCTCTGAGATATTAAGAGAATTTTTTTAAAATTTCCAACCTATCATATGATAAATGTTCCATTATCTCAGCATGTTCTTATTAATTAAATCCTTGCCTGAAGTTGGGGAGATTAAGTCTGAATTTCACTGTAGAATCGTCCATCTGTGTGTATCAACTATTTACTTCACTTGTTGGTAACTCCTGCCAGCCTTGGAGCAGATGAGATGAGATAGCCCCCATTATCCAGTTGCTCCAGGGAGGGAGATATGGAACCATCAACCCTGCTGTTTCCTTTGGATTGACCTTTGGCTAATTTTTAACTTCTTTACATGTTTATTGGCCTAGT
The DNA here is from genome assembly GCF_011762505.2 of Arvicanthis niloticus. NCBI lineage: Eukaryota > Metazoa > Chordata > Mammalia > Rodentia > Muridae > Arvicanthis > Arvicanthis niloticus. The sequence continues at coordinate 23,842,633 of NC_047672.1, forward strand.
TATGCTTTCCATCTTTGCTGAGATGATTTTGGCAATGTACTTAAATTTTTTACAAAAGTATCTATCTCAAGTTTATTTTGAATTTATTGAGTTAAAATTACTTATAATACTTTTCCTGCCATAAGACTTAAGCTAGGCTGCAGTTATTTTACCTTTGTGATTCCTAGGCTACAATTTTATTGTGGTTTATTGATTTTTCCCCCCCAAATCAGGGTTTCTCTGTGTAGCCCTGGCTATAGCCTTCTCTGTAAACCAGGCTGGCTTCAAACTCACAGAGATCTGCCTGTCTTTACCTGTCTCCTGGGTGCTGGGATTAAAGGTGTGTGCCATCACCTCCAGTTGTTTCCTGGCACTTTCAAGGAACTGATTGATATTTTCTCTGAGAAATTAATGAGTCACAGAAATTCTCTTCATGGTTTTCTCTTTGTTGCTTTAGCTGTATTCAGGCAAATAAATCCTGACAGGAGCCTACTTAGAAAGTACAGTAGAGCCTCTCCCCTAGAACCTAAGGCAAAGGGGAGTTTCACGGAAGGTTTGGAAATAGAACTACGTCTGAGAGCTTCAGATGGCAGACTAGCCTGGGACCTGGGAGCTATATTCACTCTGCAGTGAGGCTGTTAGTTACAAAGAAAGGAGGAGTCTAAAGAGTTAAGTGTAGAACTAAGGTTTTTCCTTTAAAGTTTTAAAGTATCTTAAAATTCTGTTTCTATTTTGTTCAGTAGAACTTCACGTTTTATTTATTTTTATACTGTTCATTTTAACTTTTGAGACAGATCTCTTTCTGGGTTGCTAAAGCCAGCCCTGAATTCCTGGGTTCAAATTTTCCTCATACCGTAACTATAGGCATGAACTGCCCGTCATGTCTGTCTGTCTTTTTTCTACTTTTAAATTTCTTTTTTAAATAAATCTTTAAAAACCTGTACATTTTAATGTAAAGAATTACTAGCTTCTTTTTTAAATTTTTTATTGGATATTATATTTACATTTCAGATTTTATCCCCTTACCCCTTCCCCCCACCACCCAGGAACTCCCATACAATCCCCCCTTCTCCTGCTTCTATGAGAATGCGCCCCCACCTACCCCCCCCCAACTCCCACCTCCCCAACCTCAAATTCCCCTCCCAACTCGGTGTTCAGCCTTCATAGGACCAAGGATCTCCTCTCCCACCTATGCCCGACAAGGCCATCCTCCCCTACATATACAGATGGAGTCATGGGTCCCTCCCTATGTGCTCCCAGGCTGGTGGTTTAGGCCCTTTGGAGCTCTGGTTGGTTTGTATTGTTGATCTCCTCATAGGGCCACAAACCCTTTCAGCTCCTTCAGTCTTCTCTCTAACTCCTCCATTGGGAACCCCTTGATCAGATCAATGGTTAGCTGTGAACATCTGCATCTGAATATGTCAGAATCTGGTAGACCTCTAAGGAAACAGCTATATCAGGCTCCTATCTGCATGCTCTTCCTGACATCCACATCAGCGTCTACCTTTGGTGACGCACATGGGATGGATACCCAGGTGGAATGGTCTCCAGACAGCCCCTCCTTCAGTTTCTGTCCCACACTTTGTCTCCATGTTTGCTCCCTTGAGTATTTTGTTACTCCTTCTAAGTAGGACTGAGGGAAGACCCTTGAATACCTAGGCACAGGGGAAAAGTTCCTGAACAGAACATCAATGGCTTATGCTCTAAGATCAAGAATTGACAAATGGGACCTCATAAAATTGCAAAGCTTCTGTAAAGCAAAGGACACTGTCAATAGGACAAAATATCAACCAAGATACTGGGAAAAGATGATTACCAATCCTACATCTGATAGAAGGCTAATATCCAATATATACAAAGAACTCAAGAAATTAGACTCCAGACAACCAAATAACCCTATTAAAAATGGGGTACAGAGCTAAACAAAGAATTCTCAACTGAGGAAACTCAAATGGCCAAGAAGCACCTAAAGAAATGTTCAGCATCCTTAGTCATCAGGGAAATGCAAATCAAAGCAACCCTGAGATTCCACCTCACACCAGTCAGAATGGCTAAGATCAAAAACTCAGGTGATAGTAGATGCTGGCAAGGATGTGGAGAAAGAGGAATACTCCTCCATTGTTGATGGGATTGCAAGCTGGTACAACTGCTCTGGAAATCAGTCTGGCGGTTCCTCAGAAAATTGGACATATCATTATCTGAGGACCCAGCTATACCACTCCTGGGCATATACCCAGAAAATGCCCCAACAAATAACAAAGACATATGCTCCACTATGTTCATAGCAGCCTTATTTATAATATCCAGAAGCTGGAAAGAACCCAGATGTCCTTCAACAGAGGAATGGATACAGAAAATGTGGTACATTTACACTATAGAGTATTACTCAGCTATTAAAAACAACGAATTCATGAAATTCTTAGGTAAATGGATGGAACTAGAAAATATCCTGAGTGAGGTAACCCAGTCACAGAAGAACACACATGGTATTTACTCACTGATAAGTGGATATTAGCCCAAAAGCTTGAAATAGCCAAGATTCAAGAATTACTAGCTTCTGTTTAAAAAATATTTATTCTCTCTCTCTCTCTCTCTCTCTCTCTCTCTCTCTCTCTCTCTCTCTCTCTGTGTGTGTGTGTGTGTGTGTGTGTGTGTGTGTGTGTGTGTGTGTGTGTGTGTGTGTTCGCGCACACACACACATCTAAAAATACAAGCTTATAGCCAGTTCTCCTATCTTGCCTCTCATCTTGCCATAGAAGTGCTAGAATTACAGACAGGAACCTCTCTTGGCATGAATTCTGGGATTGAATTCATGTAGTCAGGCTTTTGTACAGCAAGTATTCCCCTGGAACATACTGCAAGCCATCTCTCCAGCCTTAGCTTCATATTTTTAAAGCGAAGAAAGTTACCTTAAAAGGTTTAATAGAGTTAGACTTGCAGAATAATGTAGGTTTTTCTTCACTGTCATAATTGTCCTTTGTGGCAATTCTGTGTAATTCTTGTGAAGGGATGCCGTTCAAATGCTCAGCATCTGTATTTTCTCCTGTACTCTCTTGACAAGAAGAAAGCCTTTGGTTATCTCTCCTTTAATCTTAGGTTCCCACTGCTTTCCATACTCAGATTTGTAGTTGTCTTCAAAATGTCCATGGACTATTCCAGATGGTTGGTACTAACTGAAGGATAGTCCTGAAGGTTAGTTGACTGATAGTTTTTCACTCAAGGAAACCAGGGGCACAAAAGAAAGTCCGTAAACCCTTAGAGTCATAGTGCCTCATTCTCCCAAAGGGAACAGCAACATTGTCTACAGTGTGAACTTAGAGAACATTCTAGCAGTAACAGCTATTTAGTAGTGCTTTGTGTCTGCTAAGTGCCCCAGGGAAGATGGCCTCTCATCTTTCTCACCATCCAAATTTAACTTTAAAATATTTTGATTTCCCTGAAACTCTTGGCAATCTTTCTTTAATCCCTCTACCCTTTCCATTCCCGAGTAACTAAGTAACATATTAATCTGTTTCTTTCTCTATAGATTGCCCTATTGTGGACAATTTTAAATAATTTATAGTATATAGTCCTTGCTTGCCAGCTTTTTGCACTTAGTACAGCGTATTCCAGGTTAATTTCTGTTATGTTATAGTACATTTGCATGGTTTATTTCCTTTTCATTGCATAACATTTTATTTTAATAGATGCACTGCATTTTACTTATTTATTAGCAGATGAACATTTGGGTTGTTTTTCATTGGGGATCTGAGTTCAGGTCCTCGTACTTGCATGGCGAGCACTTTACCAACTGAACCACTCCCTCAGGTCCTCGGCTCTTCTGTTAGGATAGGGTCTCATGTACTCAGTCTGTCCTCCCAGCCCTCCTGCCTATTTCTCCCCAGTGTTGGGATTACAGGCATGCATAACAATGTCCACCTGTTTTCACATATTGGCTATTAGGAATATTACTGTTAGGAGCATTCATGTGTGTTTTTTGTGTGTTCTATTGCATATTTCTGTACAGTATATTTTCTGTAATATAATAAACCACTGTAAAGCCTAGCACTTAAAATCATTATTTTCAGTTGTGAAATCATGCTATTGTGAATTACACTAATGTTGGCTGAGTTCAAATCATTTATCTGTGACCAGTTGGTGGTTCTAGATAGCTAACTATTCTAGAATAGCTTATGTGGCACAGTGTTGTGCTAATAGGCCAGCAGAGGCATGTTCTTAGAGCCCAGCAGATCAGAGGTGAAAGAGCAAGCAAAGTTCAGTTGTGCAAGATAACGAGTCGTTCATATTTGCATTTCAAACCGCTGCTTGGGTTATGTTTGCCAATATTGTGCTGCAAGATAGCACAAGAACAACCAAGTCTCTGAAGAAGCCTAGGGTCAGAATAGAAAGAGGACTTGCAAAGTTAACAGACTAAAAGGTGTGCCTATTAAAAAACTGTTAATTGGGGGCATTAATGCAATCAGCCTGTCACACATGAGCCAATCTTTTCCCTATATTAATGCTTTTGTATTTTTTTCCTCCTCTGTTTTACTAGCTTTCTCCTTCAGATATGCCTTCTGTGCTTACTCCCCTTCCTTCAGATCTTTAAATTAATAGCCCTCCATATCCTGGTCTCAAGCTCATCTGTTTGTTTCTTTGAAAAAAAAATATGCTTGTATATATATCCTTGTTTTTTAATCACAATAGGACATGTTATGTTTGTTTAATGCTTGACTTTATGTAGCTAAAATGTGTACTTCATGAGATCAAGTAATAAAACCAAGACACTCATTGAATTGTTGAGAGGAGTTGTTAGTAGTTAAATAAACTAATAGAGACAAGTATATAAACAGTGCCTGATATAAACTAAGCACCGCACCAAGTTAATATTTTATGTATGGTACAATAGTCTTAGTACCCACTTGTTATTGAAATATACAGAGCAAATTAAATGGAAAACTGGAGAGATTTTATCATTAGAATTACAAATTCTAAAAAACTAATTTTTAGGGTGGAGATGAAAAGCCACGTATAGTAAATGAGCCAGATACTATTTTCTTTACATTTGCTTATTTAATTATGTATTTATATAATTTGCCTGTGTGTGTGTCTGTGTGTGTGTTCATTATGTATGTGCCTGCCTATGGATGGTTGTGAGCCACCATGTGGGTGCTTGGAACTGAACCTGGATTCTCTGCAAGAACAGCAAGTATTCTTTTAACCACTGAGCCATCTTCCCAGACCCAAGGTACTATTTTTCTATTAAATATAGTAACATTATATCTGTAAAGTATTCACAGACCATGAAGTGCTCCCTCTAAAATATTATTTTAGAACTCTGAAGATACATTTCATTCTACCTGTCTCAAGCCTTGTCCTCAACACCCACTTGTTATTTTCCTCATTCAGTTATTTTGTTTGTTCATTGTGATTTTTTGGTTTGTTGGGTTTTCACTGTCTTTTGAGTGTTGCTTATAGTATTTGTGACTAAAAGACTAAATAAATTGATTATAGCAGAACTCTGTGGTTCTGTAAATCTAGGCCTCTTTTCTGAGTGGAGTCTTCTTGTAGACTCTGCCAAGTGAGTGCTGTGTACTCACTGACTAGCATTCTTCTAGGGTGCAAGGATTATAGCAGTCATGATTAGAGTCACCCCAATTATAAATGTAAGGGCATCTTTAGCATCTTTTTTTAACCTTACATTTATTTACTTATGGTGCATGTGGTGGTTGTGAGGAGTGACACAAGCATGCTATGGTGTGTGTGTGTGTGTGTGTGTGTGTAGGTCGAAGGGCCATTGCAGGACTTGGTTCTCTTCTTCCTCCATAACAGTCCTGGGAATTAAGCTCAGGCTCTTAGGCTTAGTAGAAAGTACTATTGCCTGTTGAACTATTTTGAATGCTCTTTTTACTTTTCGTGTGTGTGTGTGTGTGTGTGTGTGTGTGTGTGTGTGTGTGTGTATGTGTGTGTGTGTGTGTGTGTGTGTGTGTGTGATGATAGAAGCATGTGTATGAATATAGAAGCACATGAGCCATGGTGCTTGTGTTTGGAGGTCAGAGGAAACTCTCAGAAGTGGTTTCTCTTTTTGCACTGTATGATCCATGGATTGAGGGTGTCAGGGTTCCTGCAGAGTAACGATCTGACTGAGGCAAGAAGGAAATCCGGTTCAACATGACTGACTTAGTTAGCTTGTGTTGGTTCAAAGAGTCTGACTCCAAACAATTTATTTTAAATATATTTAAACATAGTACAATTTTGGAAACAGTTTTCTGGTGACAGTTATCACAGTAAAGCCTAGGGCATGACTACACTGAAACTCTTGCAAAGTACCTGTGACTTCTTTCATAAGAATGGGTTCTGTTGACTGAGAAACAGCACTCAGGAGTCTAGGAAGAGTCTGGAATAAACATAACAGTCTACAGGATTCAGGCCCTGCAGGTAGCAAAGATCACCAGGTTATTACTACATCTATTCCCAGCTTTCTGGGCAGAAACATGTCTAAATCCCAATCTCAGGAAGCCCTTGTTTCTGGCCTCTCATTTGTTCCCATCTTAGAGCAGTTCAGCCTTCATGAGGCTACATTGTGAGACTGCTGGTTTCTGTTCAACTCTCCAGGCACAGTATATTCTTTCTTTCTTTGGTTTTGGTTGTTTTGTTTTTGAAGACACGGTTCCTCTGTAGAACCTTGGCTGTCACTTGTAGCCTTCGTTGTTGCTTGGCTGGAACTCACTCTGTAGACCAGGCTGGCCTTAAACTCATGGAGCACCTCCTGCCTCTGCCTCCCAAGAGCTGGGATTAAAGGTGTCTGCCACCACCACCTGGCCAATATCTTCTTTCACAAAAAAAAAAAAAAAAAAAAAAAAAAAAAAAAGAATATAAATCCAGTCAAGTTTACACTGAAGATTAACCATTACAGTAACAAACTCTAAAAAGAGTTTGCTTTCTAGTGAGGAGACCCAAATTTGATGAAAGATAAAAATAGATTTTTATGATTTATTCTGTGTGTGTGTGTGTATTTAATTTTGAATGTAGGTTCCACAGTATAGGATATGTGGAGTAGTGGTTGTATTTCTGAGTCTGATTTATTTTATTTAATATAATAACTGCTACTTTTGATCATTTATTCTGAATATGCAGATATTTGAATCTCTTATAGATAGGGATACATTACTAGATAGAAAAAGGTTAATACAGTGACTAATAATCATAAAACCATAATAAATTGTCTAGAACCTTGAGGAGAATACTGATAGTTACTGCATTCTGTTTGTCTACATTAAAATATTTTTAATTCATATGCTAAGTGATCTTGATTTAGATTCTTTTGCCTTTTTTAGGTGTGGAATATCAAGCAAATGATTAAGTTGACACAGGAACATATAGAGGCCCTATTGGACAAATTTGGTGGAGAGCATAACCCACCGTCAATATACTTGGAGGTAAGTTTTGAGTATTGCTTTATAGCAATTTTGAGGGAAAAATGTATTAAAATGTTTTATAGTCATAGTTTTGGTTATTTTAGAGAGCAGGATTAGAAACATTGGAAGAATTAACTTTATCTTTTTTTCCTTAGTCTTGTTTTCATTCACTTGTTGCAATCTGCATGTGTTAGTTTTATTTGGAAAATGTCAAAACTGAGAGTGATATCCCCTATAAACTTCAAAATATTGCCTGAATTTTTAAAAAAAGAATTGTTAAAAAGAGAGAAAGAAAAAGCACACTGTTTTGGGAGTCAGCAGAATGAATTACCATCTTGGGAAATTTGTGTGGTTTTGTAAAATATTTTAAAAATATGTTCCCCATAGTTGTTTTCTGCTTCCTCATAGATAGAATTTATAATCTTGGAATGGCGCAGCATTGCTCAGTCTTGCTGCTTAGTGATGCCTTGGGACTTGTATCATCTGCCTTAAGTGAAGTTTTCCATCTGTAGTTAACTGTTGTTCTTAATCCTGTGAGACAGTAGGTACTGTATAGTCACAAAGAGGCCTTCTTGCTCTTAGTTTTCTCCTAAAAGTCAGTCCATCCATAGCAAGCAAGCTAGTGCAGAGTCTAGTCAGTCAGACTCTACAGCTAAAACTCCTTGCCACGCTTTCTACTGCCTTTCTCTAGTAACTCTTGCTCAACTATAATTGCATGATGGTATGCCCTGTTAGTCCCAGCATTTACAAAACAGAGGCAGACAGATGTCTGTGGATTTGTGGTCGACCTGGGCTACATAGTTCAAGACACCTAGGCTATACTGTGAGACTCTGCCTCAAAACAGAAAAACAAGCCAAAGACGAAGTTAGCATTTGGCTTCAGATACCAGAGATTTTAACACATGGTTTGAATGACTTCTAACTAAAGTTCTAATTGAGCAATCTATTTTTTTTTTAAGAATTATTTATTTTGTGTATATGAGTACACTGTAGCTGTCTTCAGACACACCAGAAGAGGGCATCGGATCCCATTACAGATGGTTGAGCCACCTTGTGATTGGTGGAAATTGAACTCAGCACCTCTGGAAGAACAAGCAGTGCTCTTAACTGCTGAGCCATCTCTCCAGCCCCTTAATTATTTTTTAAAGGAAAATTAAGTCTTCATTATTTTGTGAGAAAGTTAAGTTTGTGTTTATAAAACAAATCTTAGAATTTTGGAAACACCAACTAAACCATTCTCTTCTTGTCTTACTCTTGACTGCTGCTTATGCTATCAGTGCAGGACTAGAAGTCTATCTGTACGTTCAGTTGTGTAGTATAGGAGGACAAGCAAAGAAGTAAGAAGTCGTCTTAGTATAGTCTTAGTGAGACTGCTCGTTTTTGTTTATCAACTGTACAACATAAGCAACAGTTTGTCTCTATCTGTTGGGGACTTTACCACATTTGAATCAATGAGCATGTTTATTTACAGTCATGATGGGTTGCTTTTGCCAGACACATACTCTTCAGACTTTAAATACTTGAAAATTGCCGGGCAGTGGCAGTGCACGCCTTTAATCCCAGCACTTGGGAGGCAGAGGCAGGCAGATTTCTGAGTTTGAGGCCAGCCTGGTCTACAGAGTGAGTTCCAGGACAGCCAGGGCTACACAGAGAAACCCTGTCTCCAAAAACCGAAGGAAAAAAAAAAAAAAAAAAAAACCCTTGAAAATTGATTAGTTAAAAAAAAATTTGTGCTTATTCTTATTCTGGGCTCTGTACTATGTTAAGTGCTTTTATTAATACTTATAATTACTTTTAGCAAACTCCTGCATAGGTATTTTATTTCCGTTTTTAGGCTAAATAGAGAGGATAAGTAACTTACCTCAAGTAGTAGGTACTATTGCTAAAGGGAGGAAGGCAGATGGACCTCCAGTTTACAGATCTGGAGTACTGCCCACTGCCTTATTCTACTGCTCTGCTGTCCTCTTGTGTCTCTGCCATTATTCTGCCACCAGGCAGTTCTTATTTGGACTAAACATTTCTCATTTCTTTATCTATTCTTTGTTACACAAATTGGGGACTTTTTTTTAGTTGTATTTAATTGGATTGGTTTCTTTTTACAACTAGGCATACAAATTTAAATCATATGTTCCAAAAAGTATAACATCAGAGCAAAATTTAAAGGGGTTATATTATTAGTATGTGACAAAGTAATAGATTCCATATGTACTAGTATCATATAATTATATTGAGTATTTATGAAATGTTTTAGAAAAAATTAGAATAGTATTATATGTAATAATTTAAGAATTGAGTTTATAGTTAAAATAACATGGTTCCTGACATATGTTAAGGTTCTACAGATAGGGATATTCACTGAATGCCCTCTAATATATATATACTGTTTGCAGTGATATTAAAAAAAAAAGTTTAAGAGCCAAAAATCTGTATCTTCAAATAGATTGTTAGATTGTGCTTCAGGGGGAGAGGGATGTATAGACAATGAACATATAAAGGAGTTAGAATATTAGTCTTCATTAGCATTTCATACTGACAGATGACAGGATGCTTGCCTGTGGAAAGCTAGCTGACCAACCCAAGGGAAAGGACTGAACTTTGAAGGACTTCAGTCAAAAGCCAGTTCTGATGACTCCCGAGGTGCACCATTCTTCAGGGTTGTAGGTTCACTTCTTAAAAATCCTAAATATTTTTTTCTTAGAATAAAAGATACATTGAATTTACCACTTTAAAAAATAAATTTTTAGGGCTGGAGAGAAGGCTCAGCAGTTAAGAGCACTGCCTGCTCTTCCAGAGGTCCTGAGTTCAATTTCCACCAATCACATTGTGGCTCAACCATCTGTAATGGGGACCTGATGCCCTCTTCTGGTGTGTCTGACGACAGCAACAGTGCACTCACATACATAGAATAAATAAATTTAAAATAAATAAATAAAATTTTAGCAAATTCATTTTATTTTTAAACCATCAACACAATCCATTTCCAGAACTTTTCATCATTTAAGACTCATCTTTTTTATTTTACATATTAACTACCAAATCCACATTTTTTTTTGTTTTGTTTTGTTTGTTTTGTTTTTTTGGTTTTTTCGAGACAGGGTTTCTCTGTGTAGTCCTGGCTGTCCTGGACTCACTCTGTAGACCAGGCTGGCCTTGAACTCAGAAATCTACCTGCCTCTGCCTCCCAAGTGCTGGGATTAAAGGCGTGCGCCACCACTGCCCGGCTCCAAATCCACATTTTCTTCTCATCATGATCTGTAATAACAACTACGTACTCCCATGCCTGTCAATTTAACTGTTTTAATAGAATCACATCATTTGTCCTTTTGTGACTGGCGTATTTTACTTAGCATGTTTTCAAGGACTATACATATTGCATCATGGATAGTACATGTGTAAAATGTCCTTCCTTTCCAGGGGGATACTTGTACTAGACTGCTTGCCTATTTGTGGATGCTTGGATTACAAAAAATGCTTAATGGCCATGGGTAAAAGATAATTGAATAAAATTGAATAAAAGATAATTGATAAAAAATTCTTCAATTTTTAAAACAAGTTTTAAAATTATACTTATATACTTTCTGCACAGAAACACACACACATGCCACAGTGCACATGTGGAAGTTAATAAACAACTTGGAGGAGTTCTCATGTCATCAGGGTTTGTGGCTTTAAAATCTGATATTTGAAGCTAATGGTAACCTGATCAATATGTAGGTTTATCTTCTGTACAATTAACTAGTGATTACAGCTGAGCCAGCATTTGTAGAAAAAGGCAGAGAAGTGGTGAGCAGTGTGGATTGTTGATCCTGAACAAACTCAGGTCCTTAGGCTTGGACAGCCCTCATGTCTTTGAATCTATACCCAGACTTAGAATAGCAGGAGCATACAGTGGTCATTTCATTATTTAAAGGGACTCCCACACCTTTTTATACTGTGCCTATACCATTTTACTTTCTTGCACAGTAGCCTCACCAACACTGAAAATTTTCTGTTTTGGCTTTAATAATACCCATTTTAATGAATGTAAAGTGGTATTTATTCTATTGTGCCTTTGCTTTGCATTTCCCCAGTGACCATGATGTTGAGATATTTACATTTTATTGTTTATTTGGGAAATGTCTATGTTAACTCTTTAATTTTTAATTGAGTTTTTTACATTTTAGTTAGTTGCTATTTTAAAGATAATTTGTTTATTTTTTTCTTTCTTTCTTTCATTCATTCATTCATTCATTCATGCATGCATATGGGCCAATGTACAACTTTAAAGAATTTTTCTCTTTTCAACCATGTTGGTCCTGGGGTTAAAAAGCTAAGGTTGTCAGCACGGGGTTTGTTTTACCATTTCACAAGAGCGGAATGGAGGCATAGTAAGAAAATACAGGACCAAAGCAAAACCAAACCTCAACAGTATAAAATTCTATATGGTGTCTGGGACTTGAGTTTCAAAGGACTTAGATGGCCCAGCCCCACCAGCTTTGCTGCCTGTACCTTACATCTCTCTCGGGCTGATTCTACTCCATATATGCAATTCTCCTTGGCAGGTATCTCACCAACTGACATCGCCAACATATTGGGATCTCAGTACAATTCAGGCTTCACTTTCATCACACAATTTGAAGTTTTATCTTGTTTGTTGATCTCTGGCTTACTCATCAACCACCACAGTCCTAAGGAGGAAAAGATGTGTTTGCCCCTGAAAATTATTTCCAGGATTTTTTTGTTTCTTTAATTTTTCTGTTTATACTCAATGAATTTGAATATCTTCTCTGTGGACATGTTAGATGCTTTAAAAATTGTTTATGTTTCTTTGTTTTATATGCACATGCACTCATACAAAAGTCTGTGCATAAATATGTCCCATGTAGTGCATATGGAAGTCAGAAGACTTTTAAGGAGTCAGTTCTTTTCTTTAATCATGTGGGTCCCAGGCATTGAACTCAGCTTGTCATGCTTGGTGGCATGTACCTTTAAGGGCTGAGCCATCTCCTTGTTTTTGTACCTGATATATGGTGTATGGAGTAAGAAGCATATATGGTATATGGAGTAAGAGACCAGACAGAGTGTGATTCAATCCCGTTTATTCTTCAGTCTCTCTTCCTAGTCGAAGTCCCAAGTGTTCTCTTCAAAGGCAGACCTAATCCTGATACTCAATAGGCAGAGGCAGGCTGTGAGTTTCACATCAGCCAGGACTATATAATGGAAACCCTTCCTCAAAAAAGAAAAAGAAAGGAAAGAAATGTCCCTGACAATCTTATTTCCTTACATTAGGTCTTACCTCTTTCAGGGTTTACCACTGTAGTAAAAAAGTAGAAGGAGCCATGCCTTTATTATGTGGTCTCTGGGGGCATTTAAGATCCAAACCAAAACAGTCAATATAGTATTCTCATGATGCATGGTAATCTTTTTCATCTTGAGATGTCAAATTGAAAACAGTACAGACACATTTCATCAATTTCTGCAATGAAAAGAATACCAGAATGTAGATCAGTTCATTGTATATATCTGTGTAAAGTTAATAAAGTTTCATTAGATAATGAGACTAAATTCAGTAAGAAAAAGCTTAATACTTATTCTTAATACAGGTGTTACATACCTATAATCCCAGGTCTCTGACAGGCTGAAGCAAGCAAATTCATGCTAGTCCATGCAATTTAGCAACTCTGTTTTAAAATATAGAAAAAATTAAAGGGTTGGGTGTAGTGAAGTGTAAGCATTTACCTAGAATGCACTACACCAAGCTTGGTTCAATAACTGGGAGGGAAAGGGAGAGGGGTAAACATCAGGACTCAGGTGCAGTAATAGATTTGTGACTGTTGAAGCCATCACCATAAACTCTAAAACAGTTTCCTCAAAAGAATTTCTTATCTATTAGCATCTGTTACTTGAATTCCTCCAAATGACTGATCTTTTTGTCCTTGTAGATTTGCCTGTATTGGTAGACCTTGTACATGGCCATTGGTAACTGTATGCTTTTGCTTAACATAATGTTTTTAAAGTTTATCTAAGCTGTGGCATGCATTAGTTCTTCATTTCCTTTTGTAACCAATTACCAGGTGGACTTTTTTTACCCCTCCAGCAATTGATGAACATTCAGCTGTTTAGCTTTTTGGAAATTAATAGTTATTCTACCATGGACATTCACACCATAAATTTTGTGAATTTTTTTTGTTGTTGTTTTTGTTTTGCTTTAAATTCTCTTGGTTGCATGCCTAGGAATAAAATTACTAGGTCCTGTGATAATTCTTATAATTTGAAGATACTTTTGCAGAGCCTTGATACTATTTTACATTCCCATTGGTAACGTTTGTGGGTTCAGTTTCTCTGAATTGTCAACTTGTTATCATCCTAATAGGTGTGGACTAGTATCTCAGTTTGGCTTAGTTTGCAATGTACCAGAAAGAAATGGTTTTGAGTATCTTTCATCCACTAGCTATTTGTTCATCTTTTATTTATTTATTTATTTATTTAAGCCCGAGCTGTCCCTGTTCAGGCGCCAAAAATGTTGAGAACCTAGGCTGCCCCAATTTGGGCGGCCTAAAAAGTTGAGAACCGCACTAGCCCACGTTCGGGCACCAAAAATCTTGCGAACTGAGCTGGCCCACGTTTGAGGGCCAAAAATGTTGCGGCCCTCTCCACTCCATGCTTGGCGGCCACTGTTTTCCGGCCCAAGCTGCCGCTCCTGTCCAAGGGTCAGGGTTCAGCAAGAGAGAGAGTGAGGACAGACTCGAAGAATGGAGACCAGACAGAGTGTGATTCAATCCCATTTACTCTTCAGTCTTTCTTCCTAGTCCAAGTCCCAAGTCTTGAGTTCCTAGTTCCTAATTGTATTCCTCCTAGTTCCTAGTTGTACTCAATCTGTTCTCTTCCGAGTGTCTAATGTCTACTCCTACTCCTAGTGTCTGAATCTCTGTTACTCCAAATTGTTCTCCAAGTTGTACTCTCTAAAGTGTCTGATTCTCTCTCCTTTTATATGTCTCACTTCTAAGCCATGCCTCTAAGTCACACCTTTAATCATGCCCCTCTTAGGTCTTGTCTTTAAATCTGATCTCTAAATCACACTCTTAAGTCACACACCTGTAATCTCACACACCCAAGGAAAGTCCTGGGTATCTAAAGCAAGATGTTATCAGAGTGTGCTCAGCTGTTGTAGGCTATTGTAATCCAAGTCTCATGTCAGGGTATATGGCTCAAGATGGCTGCAAAGCTGATAGCCGCTTTCTGCTAAAAGTCGGCCCCCAACATTTATTTATTTAAATGTAGGAGTGCTCTGTCTGCATGTACACCTGCATGCCAGGAGAGGTATTAAATCCCTTTATAGATGATAGTGAGCACCACCATGTGGTTGCTGGAAATTGAACTTCAGACCTCTGGAAGAGCAGCCAGTGTTCTTAACCACTGAGCTATCTCTCCAGCTCCTATTTGTGGATTTCTAAGAAATGTTTGTTTATTCAGATTCCTTGTTTTGTTCTGTTGTTGTTTGTGATTTTGTTTTGTTTTGTTTTAAGATAGAGTCTTTCCTGCTGTTCTGGAACTCACTATGTAGATCAGGCTGGCCTGGAACTCAGAGATTTCCACCTGCCTCAGTTTCTTGAGTGCTGGAATTAAAGGCACTACCACACCTAACAACTACCTCTCTTTTGGTTCTTAACTTTGAGACCAGGTCTCACCTAAGTTTTATAGGCTGTCTTTGAACTCTTTTTGTAGCTTACTTAGTATTCATTTGATAGCTTTGATCTTCAGAATAAATTTGAACATAATGTCATTTTCAAAATGAATTAAACATTAGGAGATTTGGGGATTTAGGGAAAAGTAGAAAAAGCTAGAATGAATATCATAAAGAATGATGTGTTGTTTTTAAAAAATGTTCATGCAGTAGTGATGCATGCTTTTAATCCCAGCACTCAGGAGGCAGAGATAGGAGGATCTCTGAGTTCAAGGACAGCTTGATCTACAGAGTGAGTTCTAGAACAGCAAGAGCTATACAGAAAAACCTTCCTGTCTCAAAACAAAGCAAAAAAACACACACAGAGACAAAACAACAACAAAAAACTGTTCAGATAGTAGTTTGAAAAATCAGGCAATTTGAAGTTTCTGAGAATAGATAATGGAACCACTGGTGGCCTGGTTTTATTTTCTCTAGCAATGGTTAGTTACATAAGCCATTATCATCATCATCATCATCATCATCATCATCATCATTGTCATCATCCCTTAGAAGTCACTTTACTTTCTAATGGAGACAGGAAGGGGGTGGGTCTTGAAGTTGGGGAGGAACTGGGAGTGGTTAATAGTAGGATTTTCCAAAAATGGAATTTAGCAATCTCATTTTAAAAAAAAAAAAGAATTAGCTAAAGAATCAAAGATGAACCGGGCAGTGGTGGCGCACGCCTTTAATCCCAGCACTTGGGAGGCAGAGGCAGGCAGATTTCTGAGTTCGAGGTCAGCCTGGTCTACAGAGTTCCAGGACAGCCAGAGATACACAGAGAAACCCTGTCTTGGGGGAAAAAAAAAGAATCAAAGATGAAATTGATGATGATATTGGAATAATAATCCATAAAATATGGGAAAGAATGCAGTATAGACCCAAGTCTGGGGAGATGTTAGAAGTTGACCTGAAACTTATTCATATGCTAGTGAGATATAAAGTCAAGGTGTCCATTCAAGGGTGTGAACATTCCAGAGTCAGATCCTGGCATCATTTCAATTTTTTGTAAAGCTTATGGTATGAGTATCTCTGGGTCTCAAAGACAGAATGAAAATGAATGCCTAAATTTCTAAGGCAGGGATATTAGAATCAGATCTGCCAGGATTACTGTGACTATGATGAAACACCATAACCAAGCAACCTGAAGAGGTAAGAGTTTAGGTAAGAGTTTATTTGTCCTATGTATCCTGACTCAGGGCTCATTGAGGAAAGCCAAGGCAGGAACTCAAGTGACCAAGAACATGGAGGCAGGAGCTGATTTCAGAAACCATGAAGGAATGCTGCTTACTGGCTTGCTCTTCATGCCTGCTTCCTTTTATTTTTCCCCCTTTTATTAAAAATAGATTTATTTCTGGTATAATATATACTGATAAGTTTCCCTACTCTCTCCTCCTTCCATATCCTCCCTACTTTTCCTCTTACCTGGATCCACTCCCTTTCTGTCCCTCATTAGAATACAAACAAGCCTCTAAAGGAATAATAATAATATAATATAATGTAATATAATAATATGAAACAAGAACTAACACCTCAGAATAGAATAAAAAAAAAAAAAAAAAAAACCAGACAGAAGGAAAAGAACCCCCCAAAGGAGAAAAGAAACAAATAACGATGCAGAGATTCATTTATTCACACACTAAACTGAAAGCCATGATATATATGCAAAGGATCAGTAGGGTAAAAAGAGAGAAAATATAAATAAAATAAAATACAAATAAGAAAAAATTTAAGGGGTGGGGGGCACTGATGCCACATTATGAGGCAAAGAACCTCCAAAAAGACCTCAATGATACTGAGTTTTGGGGTTGTTGTTTGTTTGTTTGTTTTCTGCTGGCCTTCTACTGCCGGGCTTTCAGCCTATCCTTGAGAGAAATTTGTTTCCCTCAATGAAACTTCCTTGGAAAAAATGAAACTTTTATTTTCAGCCTGCTTTTTTTTTTTTTTTTTTTTTTTAAATAGTATTCAGTACCAAGTCAGGGGGTAGCACCACCTACAATAGGCTGGGCCCTTCTACACCAATTACTAATTAAGAAAATGCCATACACCTGGCGGTGGTGGCGCACGCCTTTGATCCCAGCACTTGGGAGGCAGAGGCAGGCGGATTTCTGAGTTCGAGGCCAGCCTGGTCTACAGAGTGAGTTCCAGGACAGCCAGGGCTACATAGAGAAACCTTGTCTCAAAATAAAATAAAATAAAATAAAATAAAATAAAATAAAATAAAAATAAATAAAATAAAAAAAAGAAAGAAAGAAAAGAAAATTCCCTACAGGCTTGCCTATAGTCTGATGGAAAAGGGAAATGCTATATTGAAATCCTTGATTCTTTCTTGTGGAGGTTTGTAAATGTTTGTGGTACTGCATCTATTTGGGATGTTAGGGAACAAGAGGGCTAAATTGCTCTGGGTTGAGACGATCTCCATTGTCTGAAAGAACTGTGGATATGCACATTCCAATTAATGCTGTCTCTTTCAGTATCATTCTGTTCCTTGAGAATTTGGTGTTTAACATGGTAAGCCATTTGACTTTATAGCTTTTGTCAAATGGAATGTTTAAGAGGATATACTCCTAGTGGCGTAGAGTTTCCTGTGGTTGCAGAGTATCAAATCAATTCTTACTTGCTGAAACAGCATTTGATGAGGAAGGAGGTAATGAGGAATACTGCCAGAGAGCATGTTGATGTCCAGGGTCATAGCTGTTACCGGTATCCTTACCTTACAGCTGATACCAGATTGATGGTATCCTTAGTTTGTGCTGCCCCCAGAGGCTGTCTGGATGTCCATGATGTTGGAAACCATGTAAAAGTCCATGCATAATCCATGCTGCCACTGCCTGCTATGGGCAAGGAAGCTTCTGCAGTGGTATTGATGACTACAGACTCATAACTGAGAATGAGAGACATCAAAGGCTTCTGTGACAATCCCTATCCATGCCCCTGCCCCTCCCCACCCCCCCAAACCAGTCCAGACAAGAAGCTATTGAAGCGACTCCTTACAAACTGTGATAAAGATGCTGAAGTGTGCCTCTTCACAGTTGATGGCTTTTCTCAGCAGGGTTGGGGAAGGACTCCATCTTTTTAAGGGGCTGACCACTGGGAGTTTGACCATGCTTCAGTGAGTACATGAACAGCACAAATTGGACTTGTGATTTTCTTCCTTTCTCACTTTCTTAATTGTTTTGGGGGGAGCAAGGGTGGGAGAACTGGAAAGTGAGTGTGATTGTGGTGCATTGTATGACATTACCAAATAAATAAAAATTTATTGTGGAAAAAAAGTAATCTATAGTGAGAAAGTATTTTTTAAAAGAATAAATGGTTAACTAATAACTATGGCTATTTCAGAAAGAAGGTAGTGTTACAAATCATTTAAGCCCCACCAAGGTTCTGTTGTTGACAGTGAGACAGTGAGATCAGTGTTATCTGGCACTATGTAACTTATTCCTGAATTTTAACATGTCTCTAATAACCTCTTCCCTCTCCCTCCCTCTCTACTTCTCCCTCCTTCTCTCCCTCTCCCTCTCCCTCTCTCTCTTCTTTTCTCCTCCCTCTCCCTCTCTCTCCCTCTCTGTTCACATGCATGCACATGTGCACATACCACTGCATATTCAGAAACATACAATTGAAATCACCTATTTCAAATAAGTATAGCAATGATTGTTTGCTGCCAAAGTCTATGAAACTTGATATGCTTACAACTTTTCTGGAAAAAAAAAATTTAGGAAGAGACACCTACCTATCTTTGATGCAATGTGATACTTTATACATATTTTGTGTTATGCTAAACTTGTACTTTGGAAAGTAACTTACTCTTTGACCAGAATATTGGGAAGTACTGTTTTGTAAATTAACATTTAAGGACCATGTAGATACAACATATGTAGGTCAAGTTTTCTAACATAATGAGCTAATATCTATAACATTTTTTCCATTTAGAAGTGAGAATATTTGTAGTATTTACTTTGTAACTTGTAGCTTAGACCCTGTTTTAGATGATAAAAAAGTTGTAATCAAAGGCTAGGTTTGTATTTTCTTTTGTGAATGTCCAGATCCAATGTGAATCTTGTTTATTTTGTAGGCCTATGAAGAGTACACCAGCAAGCTAGATGCCCTTCAGCAAAGAGAGCAACAGCTACTGGAATCCCTGGGTAATGGAGCAGATTTTTCTGTTTCTAGCTCTGCCTCAATGGACACCGTTACATCCTCCTCCTCTTCTAGCCTTTCAGTGCTACCGTCATCTCTTTCAGTTTTTCAAACTCCCACAGATGTATCACGGAACAACCCCAAGTCACCACAGAAACCCATCGTTAGAGTCTTCCTGCCCAACAAACAGAGGACAGTGGTAAGTCAGTGTTTATCGTCATCATTTGCTTTCTTTGTGTTGAACATTGTTATCACTGCATATTCCCAGCCAAGCCAATGGAGTTATCAACTTTAAGGAGAGAAAAGACATGATGGTTTCATGTCAAGTCTATATAGTTACAGAGTTCGTTTTTCTCTTTAATTTTTATTTGTGTATTTGTGTACATGGTTTCACTATGTAGCCTTGACTGGTCTGGAACTCACTATGTAGACCTGGCTGGCCTCTGACTAACAGAAATCAGCCTGCCTCTGCCTCTTCAAGTGATGATCCAGATATCAGCGTGCCTAAGTTATCAAACTTCATTTTCACTTAAATGTAAGTACCAGTTAAGAGTCAGTCAGGAGACTGAAGAGATGGCTCAGTAGTTAAGAGCACTGGCTGCTTTTGCAGAGAACCTTGGTTTGGTTCCCTGAACCCTTACGTTGGACCACAACTGTCTGTAATAACATTTTAAGGAAATTTGGTGCCCTCTTCTGGCCTCAAAGAATACAAGGCATACATATGGTGAACTAATGGACAGGCAGGCAAAATAATTATAAGCATAAAATAAAAAACAACTACATTTCTTTAAAAGAAGTGATCAGAATTTCAGGATTTAAGCTTGTATCAGGTAAGACTCTTTCCTCTGTGTAATATCCAGCCTAAATGATCAGAAGTTACCTTTCAGTGTCTGATATTCTCCTCTTGTTTTTATAACTCCTAAAATTGTTGTCACAAAATTGTTAGAAACAATATACTAGTAAGAAACATTAAAAGCAGAGAAATCTCCTGAGTCGTCATAGAGGGTCTTCAGTTTTCAAGTAAAGCAAATACCGTAAATTAAAGCCTTAATAAATAACATTCCTGAAGTTAAACCAGTAGATTTTTAATGTATATGGTTGCTTTTCTAATACAATGTAAATTATTATTCGTGTGTGTGTGTATGTGTGTGTTTGTGTGTGTCTGTATGTCTGTGTGTGTGTGTCTGTGTGTGTCTGTGTGTGTGTCTGTATGTGTGTGTGTATGTGTGTGTGTGTGTCTGTATGTCTGTGTGTGTCTGTGTGTGTCTGTGTGTGGGTATATGCACATGAGTCAGGGTGCTCATGGATGCCAGAGAAGGAATTAAGGCCCACAGGAGCTAGGTAGGTAGTTTTGAGTCACCTGACAAGGATTCTGGGAACTGAACTCTGTCCTCTAGAAAAGCAGCAAGTGTTCTTAACCACTGGTCCATCTCTCTAACTCTATATGGTTGCTTCTAAGTTGAATTAAAAGAGTTACAAATCACCTAAAATCAAAGTAGTTTTTCTTTGTTTTCCTTGTGAGACAACAATATTCAAAGTACAGTTGGTGTTTTCCAGTGTTCCAATTTTTTTTTTTTTTTTTACTTTTAAAAAATGTTACTATAAAAGCATTTTGCCCTAGAGTCTAGAATTGCTGTGTTAATGATCAGATTAGGAACCAGAAGAGTTGCCAACTACCCACATATTTTTGGATTTTGACCTTACTTAGAAAATACTGTTTTTAGGCCAGGCATAGTGGTGCAAACGTTTAATCGTAGCATTTGGGAAGCATTAGCAAGTGGAACCCTATGTATTCAAGACCAGGGTGGTGTACAAAGTGAGTCCAGGACAGCCAGAGCTACACAAAGAAACCCTGTCTGGAAAACAAACAAACAAACAAAACAAAACAAAACAAAAGGCAGAAATAAAGAAAATACTGTTTCAAACACTGTTAATTATCTAGAGAGCTTTTTTTACACTTTATTCCTGCCCTTCCAGAAAGAGTGGATTGTGATAAAGCAGACTTGGGATTATTTCATTTTTGTGCAGAATAAACTCAATTTCTAAAACAAATTCAGTTTTGTCCTCCTCCTCAAAAGCAGAAATGTAATGTAAAATGATTTGTAAATACGAATTCTGTCTCTGAAGCTTAAAAAGTTAATGGGTACCTATCCCATCTCCATCTTCATTCTGTTGCCTACTTGTGAGAAGAACGTGACAACACTGGGGCCGGAGAGGTGACTTGGTGGTTAGAAGCACTGGCTGCCTTTGCAGAGAACCCTGATTCTGTTCTCAGTACCCACATGTCAGCTCACATCTGTCTGTAACTCCTGTTCCAGGGGACCCAGTACTCTCTCTGACTTCTGTAGGCACTGCATGCATATGATGCACATGCATGTGGTGACATACCTGCAGGCAAAACACCCAGAAGCACAATTTAAAAATACATATTTTTTTAAAACAATGTGAAAAGAATTTAGGGGATTGGTTACACAATAGCATGAATATTAACTTGAGCAGTTAACTTTTAAGAATAATTAGGATAAGACTTCTCTATGTGTATTCTTTAATACATTTTTAAAAGAACAGTATGGTCATAACACATAAAGTTAAAATACCTCTAACACTGACCCAGCCATCTATTTTGAAGTGTTTTTCTGAGCATGAAAAATAAAGATTTGTTTTGTTATTCTATTTCTCATAACTCCAAGTTTCTAATGTCCATCAACAAGTATATTGTTAAATTGGTCCTTCCTGTTCATACCTGTAATCCCAGCATTTGGGACACTAAAACAGGTAGATCAGTGTAACTTCAAGGCCATCCTCATCTGTGTATGGAGTTCAAAAAAAAAAAAAAAAAAAAAATCAGGGGTATGTTTAAAACAAATTGTGTAGGGCTTGGGAGTTGGCTTAGGAATTAAGAGCACTGTCCTCTTCCAGAAGGTGCAGGTTCAGTTCTTAGCACCCACCTGGGAGCTCACAACTGTTTGTAACTCCTATTCCAGAGAATCCAACTCCCTTATACATGCAGGCAAAATACCAATGTACATAAAATAAATAATTTTTTTAAAAAAGCAAATTGTGGTATATCTATATAAAGAACACAGTTTAATACAAAAGTTACTGATATTCCCAACACCCAGCATAGATGAATCTCAAGTAAAGTATGCTGTAGAAAAGAAGGTAGACAAAAATAGACACATACTATATAATTCCATTCATATAAATTTCTAAAATGAACTCTTGGTTACATATGGTTGTGAATGCATGTAATACCTGCATTTAGGAGATGGTAGCAGGAGGATCAGGCGTTCAAAGTCATTCTTGGGTACATAGTTCAGTGTTAAAAACAAGGCAAATTTTTCTATAGTGATAGAAAGATGTTTTGTATTTGTCTAGACATAGGTTTAGGGAAGGAAAGGAGGTATTATATTGAAGTACAAAGAAACTTGCAGAAAATTATGTACATGTTCATTATTGTAAATATTGTAATTGTTTTAGTTAGGATTTCTACTTCTGTAATGCCACACTATGACCAAAAGCAAGCTGGGGAGGAAGGAGTTTAGTTTGCTTACATTTCCACATCACTGTTCATCATGAAAGAGGTCAGGGCAGTAACTTCAAACAGAACGAGAACCTGGAGGCAGACGCTGATCCACAGGCTGTGGAAGGCTGCTGCTTGCAGGCTTGCTCTCCGTGGCTTATGTAGTGTACTTTATTGTAGAACAGGTTCACCAGCCAGGGGTGGCGCCACTCAGAACTTACTGGGCCCTCCTAAGTCAATCACTAAATAAGAAAATGCCCTACAGGCTTGCCTACAGCCCAGTCTTATGGAAGAATTTCTTAATTGAAGTTCTCTCCTCTCAGGTGACTCTAGCTTGTGTGACGGAAAAAGTCGCCAGGACAGTGTATGTCTGGTTATGTACATGTGTACAAAACTGGGCACTCCACACCACTGCCATTTCTGTATGTCATTTATCCCTTAGCTTAGTCTTGTTTTTTATAGTGAATTTTAAAAAATGCTGGTTGTCCTAGTCTGCTTTGTTCGTTTTTATTTTCTCTTATTATTACTATTTTAAATGCTTGTTTATATTCTGATGAGCGAGGGGCTTATGGATTTGATTTGGGTGGGTGGAGAAGTGGGAAGGAGCTAGACGAGGAGAATTAAAATCAGAATATATCATATGAAAAAATTATTTTCAATAAAAAACAAAAAATGCTGGTAGTCCTAGAAATATGTGAAATAGATTTTAAGGAAAACAATTAAGAACAAGGAGAGATGTATTAATTAAAAAGCAACTTCTCAAGACAATTAGAATACTAAGTATTGTATTTAAACAGTTCTTTGTCAGTTATCTGTTTTTGTTTTTTTGTTTGTTAGTTTGTTTTTGTTTTAAGATGGGTTCTCTATCCTGTGCTGATCTTGTACTTAAGCTCTTTCTACCTCTGCCCCCTCAAGTGCTGGGATTACAGGTTTATCCCAGCATGAAAAGCCTAGATGTCATTCTTAATATAATATTACAGGTAGGCCCTGCAGACACCAGTTAAATACATATACATATACATATATATATACATATACGTGTGTGTATATGTATACACACACACTCTTTTCGAGAACACTTAGAGATTTTACTATATTTTTAGCAACAAGGGATATCCAAAAGTACAAATTCTCTGAACATACTGCAATTAAAATAGAAATGAATACCAATAGAAAAGAATAGTTTTAGAATTGCAGTTACTTCTCAACATAGACTAAAATATTCTAAGAGAAATTAAAAAGTATTTTTATGAATAATGAAAGTATTGCATAAAATTGTCTATGATATACATAAAGCAACATAAAATTTGCATTTTAATAATTTATGTTTTTGAAACACCTAAATATGAATGAGAAATAAGATCAAAGTAATGCTAACAATCATAAGGTTAACTAACTAACTATTATACAGTTACTGATTTTTAAAATTGGATGTAATAAAGGTCTGAGGGAGTGGCTCAGGAGATAAAGCATTTGTTACTCAAGTGTGAGCGGGAGGACTGGTGTGCAGAGCCCCAGAACTCTTAAGGCTGAACCGACATTGTGGCTGCCTGTATTCTCATTGCCCAGAAGATGGAAAATGAACCCCAGTACAACCTCACTAGCTAAATTAGCAGGAATCATCATGTTCTCTGTTTTGCAAGTTACCTTGCTTCAAAGAATAATGTGGTGAGCAATTAAGAAAGACTCAACATGAACTTTGGGCCTCTA
Source organism: Arvicanthis niloticus (assembly GCF_011762505.2). Taxonomy (NCBI): domain Eukaryota; kingdom Metazoa; phylum Chordata; class Mammalia; order Rodentia; family Muridae; genus Arvicanthis; species Arvicanthis niloticus. The sequence continues at coordinate 23,867,081 of NC_047672.1, forward strand.
CACAAGCACATGCCCATGACAGGAACATATGTACAGATAACACACACACACACACACACACACACACACACACACAAACATTGCTGTGACTAGGGCTGAGGCAGTAACTCAGAACGAATGCTTGCCTATTCTAAGTTTGATATCCAGTAGTAATAAAAGTAAATAAAAGTTCATAATTTGATGTATAAAATTAAGAAACGAAATGGATTCTTGGGTTTGGGATATATATATAGCCCAGTGGTAAGAATACATACACACGCACACTTCAAGAGCAAATAAAAAAGAAAATTCTAATAAGTGTTGGAGGACATGAAGGTCAGAGGAACATTTATTGAGGCAGAGATGCAAGGGAGTGAGAGGGGAAATTGATGGTGGTGTGTTGAGGCCCAAGCTCGAGTCCCTGTTCAGGCACCAAGAATGTTGAGGCCTGAGCTGGAGCCTCACTTTGGGCAGCCAAAAATGTTGCGGCCCTCTCCACTCCATGCTTGGCGGCCACTGTTTCCCGGCCCAAGCTGCCGCTCCTGTCCGAGGGTCAGGGTTCAGCAAGAGAGAGAGTGAGGACGGACTCGAAGAATGGAGACCAGACAGAGTGTGTTTCAATCCCGTTTATTCTTCAGTCTCTCTTCCTAGTCCAAGTCCCAAGTCTTGAGTTCCTAGTTCCTAGTTCCTAGTTGTACTCAATCTTGTACTCTTCCGAGTGTCTAATGTCTACTCCTACTCCTAGTGTCTGAATCTCTGTTACTCCAAATTGTTCTCCAAGTTGTACTCTCTAAAGTGTCTGATTCTCTCCTCTCCAAATTGTTCTCCAAGTTGTACTCTCTAAAGTGTCTGATTCTCTGATGTCTCTTCTGTTTGCCTCTCACCTTTATATGTCTCACTTCTAAGCCATGCCTCTAAGTCACACCTTTAATCATGCCCCTCTTAGGTCTTGTCTTTAAATCTAATCTCTAAGTCACACTCTTAAGTCACACACCTGTAATCTCACACACCCAAGGAAAGTCCTGGGTATCTAAAGCAAGATGTTATCAGAGTGTGCTCAGCTGTTGTAGGCTATTGTAATCCAAGTCTTATGTCAGGGTATATGGCTCAAGATGGCTGCAAAGCTGATAGCCGCTTTCTGCTAAAAGTCGGCTCCCAACAGTGGTGGAGATCAAGACATATTTATATACTTATATGAAATTGACAGAAAATAAATATCTTTTTTAAAAATGGAAGAAGCCTTGTAGCTACTGCAAGTTCTCTTTGTTTCTGCAACTGAGGCCCTGGAAATTGGACTGTGACATTTGCATTATAACAGGCATATAAGTTTTATTTGATGTTAACATTGTTATATGTATGTGAAGTAATAAAAGGTGAGATCCCAGTAAGTAGGTAGATATGAGAAAGCATATACCATTTCAAGAAAGAATGTTGTAAAACTGTGGGAAGCCAACAGGTAGGCTTTCTAGTGGTAGTAAATTATAAAAAGATAAATATGTAAAGAAAGTTAATAAAAGATAGTTTCTTCTCATAAAGTATGAGTGTTCCTCATATCATAAAGCTTTGTCTTCTCCAAGGATCTGGAACTTATTGTATCCTGTCAGAAGTTGCCTTTACACTTTTCTCTGCCTTCCCAATACACATGTACTGCATCCAACGTATTTCTTGGTTTGTTTGTTTATTTATTAAGACAGAGTCTGCATAGCCCTGGCTGTCCTGGAATTTATTCTGTAGACCAGACTGGCCTCAAGTCAGCTGCCTTTGCTTCCTAAATGCTTGGGATTAAAGGTGTGCAGCACTGTTATTCCTGGCTCCTATCTAACTTGTTTATCTGAGTTCTCAAAATTCACCTCAGGCCATCATGCTTGAGTAAACACTTTACTGAGCTCTCTCCTCAGCCCTTTGAATTGTTTCAAACAGGATCTTACTATGTAATCCAAGCTTGCATTTAATTCAGGGTAATCCTTCCCTCAATCTGCCTCAACCTCTAATTTGTTACTTTTTTATTGCTATGATAAAGACCATGGCCAAAAGCAACTTGAGAAAAAAGGGTTGAGAAGGTAAGTTCCTGCACTTCTATATCAAAGTCTAAGAAGGTCAGTGCAGGAACTCAAGAGAGGAACCTGGAGGTAAGAGCTGAAGCAGAGGCCATGGAGAAACACGGCTTGCTGGCTTGCTCCCCAAGGCTTTCTCAGCCTACTTTCTTATCCTGTCTAGGACCACTTGCCCGATGTGTTACTACCTCCAGTGAAATAGGTCCTCCCACATCAAGCATTAATCAAGAAAATGCTCTCAGTTCAAGGCATTTTTCTCAATATTTTTTTCTTCCCAAATAGTTCTATATCAAGTTGTCATGAAACCACCTGCATTCTGTTGAGTCTCGGTTGTTTCTAACTCAAAACAATCATCTTAAAAAAATTACATACTTTGGAATGGTATATTCTGATCTGTACAACACTTTCAAAAATATAAGTACCTGTTTTACAGGCAAATCCTACAAAACATTTAAGACTTATAGAATACCAGTCATAAACTTTATATCCTGGACTATAAAAAATTGTCTTAAGAAAACAATATAGGTTGTTTATGGGCTTTCTTTGTTAGGTATTTGGAAAGTTCTAAATATTTGGGAAAGTATTAAAAAACCATACATCACATAGTTTTAGTCCACTACAATGAATAAATATTAAATTTTGTTAATATTTGCTTCATATTCTCCATACACAAATTACATTGCTTTATCAGTCACATTCTCCTTTGAACATCCTACTCCCCACTAACTCCTATAATACATGGGACACATTTAATCACATTTTACTACATGCAGAGCCATGTTAGTATTGTTTTAATTGATAAAATAGAATTATACCATATGTATGTAATGTTCAGGATTTTATTCAAAATTTTGATTTCAAGATGTGTATTTATATTTGTCACTAAAAACAATTTTTATTCATTCCATTAAATTGTATCAGCTGTTTTATTTTTGCTTACCCTTCTCTGGTAGACATCTTTTTTTATTATTACAAACAGTGCTAAAATGTAAGTACCTTTATATATAGAACTAAGAACAATTCCTGGGGATAGAGAATATACATATAGTTCAAAGTTACTTTAAAATTTTATTTTTAATATATATGTGAGCTTGCGTGAGTTTATGAAACTATATGTATGCAAGAGCCCAAGGAAGAGAGAGGTGTTGGATCCACCAGAACTGGAAATATGGAAACTTATAAAAGAGTTCTGTATCTAAAATTGCTAAATTACTTTTAGCAGTGTAAGTAGAGCTTATCCTTGTTGCTTTACTCAATGACTAAAGCGCAGCCTCACACTTAGTATGTGTTTTATACCTGCTGTTAATCCTGCCTTGGGATTTGGAACCATGGAAGCCTATTAAGTTGATATTACTCCTAATTGTATCTAAAATAGTTGAAAGATAACAGATAAGCCATGATTCAATGCTTAAAACAATGTCCTGGGCTGGACAGATGGCTCAATGGGTAAGTATGCTTGCTGTAAGTCCATGAACTGAGTTGAAGTTTTTGGAATCTCAGGGTAAAGAAGCAATTCCTAAAAGGATTTCTCTGAAATCCTCATGTGTATACATACACATCCACCCACACACATCATGTGAAAATCAAAATATATGAATAAGTGAATGTAATTCAAAAATAAAACCATGCCCTATTGGTATATATTTATTAAGTAAGAACTGTTTGTGCAGTCGAGAGAAATAAGGTAAAGTTGTTCTGATTTTATTCATTCGGGTGGTGGGGAAGTAATAGTAGAAACTTAAATTCTCACCAGTACAAATAAGTAAGCTTTTGAAACAGGTTAGGAATAAAAGGATAGTATTAAATAGGACACATTCTACAGCCCCAGGAAATAATCCTCCCTCTATATTGTTGGCCACAGTGAAACCTAAGATATATACACAAATATTCTGTAGGCAGGAAGATTAATTAAAAATATTAATTTTTTGACTACCAGTTTTCAGTTTATAGACCACTCTCACAGCCGGGCAGTGGTGGTGCAAGATTTAATTCCAGCACTTGGGAGGCAGAGGCGGGCAGATTTCTGAGTTCGAGGCCAGCCTGGTCTACAGAGTAAGTCCAGGACAGCCAGGGCTACACAGAGAAACCCTGTCTCAAAAAACAAAACAAACAAAGAAAGCAAAGAAACAAACAAACAAAAAAACCACTCACATGTTGTCATTTGCCCTCACAGCACTGCTCATCATTGGAGGAAGTCAGGACAGGCAAGAACCTGGAGGCAGGACTGATACAAAGATCATATGGGGTACTGCTACTGGCTTACTCCTCATGGTTTCCTCCGTCAGCTTTCTGACAGAACCCAGGACCACCAGTCCAGGGATGGATTCACTCACAACGTACCAGGCCCTCCCCCATCAATCACTAATTAAGAAAATGTCTTACAGGTTTGCCTACAGTTCAGTCTTGTAGAAAGAAGCATTTTTTTTTTCCAATAGAGATTCCTTTCTCTAAGATGACTATAGCTTGTGGTGTTAGGTTGGTATAAAACTAGCCAGGACTAGCTGTATATTTAAAATTGTGTTCAAATCTAAATATTGGTTTGCATATGAGTCCTATACCATTTTACTTAAGGGCTGTTTCATGTTTACATATACCACAAGCTTGCTTATGTGCCACCAAGGTGACCATGGTACATGTTTGTGATCTGAAATGCTGGGAAGCAGGAAGGACAGGAATGCAGAGTAATTTGTGGGTACATAATGAGTTTAAGGCCAAGCTGGGCTATTTGAGATCCTGCCTGGAAAAGAGAAAGAGGGAGAGAAAGAGAGAGAGAGAGAGAGAGAGGAAGAGAGAGAGAGAGAATGAGAATATTACAATATCACACACATACTATTTACTAGCACAAATAATTCAATGTATGACATTTTTGATGTCCAATCAAATCATAAAGTGACTCCTTAAAGTTTTGTAAAACATTGTACTATAGAAGATTTTAAACATGTGTAAAAGTAATGACTTCTCAAGGATTCTTAATCAATACTCATTTCAGAGTTTTTCTTTTTTTTATGATAAAGTTTGAACGTAGCTATTTTGTTCAAGTGTCAATTGCCCTGTGGTAAATATATATTCAGACAAATAAATACATAATATAAATAAATACATTATATGTATATGTGTATACATATACATACATATGTATATATAAATATATATACATATAAACAGAAATATATTTATATAAATATTTGTTGTTGTTGTCTAACATCCCTATGGCTGAGGCCTGAATTAAGTTTCCCCAACACACACACACACACACACACACACACACACACACACACACACCTCCCTCTTTCCTGCCAGACACAGACACATTACAGCCTTCACTGGGCTTTGGAGCTCTAAACTGCACTTAGGTATTGTGCTGGGAAAACATCTGAAACAAAAAGTACATATGTTTATGTAGCGGTAAGTCGGCTGTGAATAGGACACAGATGTGTATTCTGAAAACAGAAAGGTAAACTGTTACTTTGTTCAACCTTAGCTAGGACAGTACATAGATAGGGTTTTTTTTTTTCACTGATCTTCATGTATCCATAAAAGCAATAAAGGTTTTTATATTTTCTAGTGAGTAGACAAATACACACATAATTCTCCACAGATTATGAGGTTTGCCTATATGTCTAGTTATATCTTGACTACTTAAAGTTATGAGTCCCTGTGCCCTATGACAAACGTAAGACAGGGCCTCACTCTGTTACCCTGGCTGGCCTGGAGCTCACACAGCTAGCTCTTCCTGCTTTTGTTTCCCTAGTGCTTGGATTAAAGGTGTGCACCACCACACCCAGCAATAGTGTCAGTGATATTAAATTGTGCTTATTACTTCTAAACACAGGTCCTACCTAGTAGCTTAAAGTGATTGAAGTGACTATAGCAGTAATCTTCTATTACCTAAAACACCCCCTCCTTCTCACTTCCCTAATAAAAACTGTACTTCCTGTAATCTTGCTGTTCTCTTTAGTCTTGCAAACTTGCCAGGTAGATGAGGCTTGGGAAGGGCCAAACAATAGGATTAACTGTTTGCCTTGCCCTCTCCTCCCAATGTTATCTATACTTCTCTTTATATTAGCTTTGTTCTATCAATAGATATTGATATCTTGATATCAGTGTAAAAACAGGAGCATCTCTCAACCAATGTCAGATCTCACTTCAAATAAGACTCAGGTACAACTTAGGAGGTCATATATCTAGTCCTGGACCTGTTAATATCATAAGGAATTAGCCAGCTCATTACCATGTGCATCATCAATTACCAGAAAAAGCAATTGATAGCCTCAACAGTAATATAAGATTCTAAAGAAGGGCAAGTTCCTCAGAGACACTAGGGAAGTAATTATCAAATATCAGATTGATGCCTATCTGTGTGTGTGCCTGCCTGCCTCTCCTATACCACTCACCTGTCTTGTCTGTCTGTCTGTCTGTCTGTCTGTCTGTCTGTCTGTCTGTCTTGGATGGTGGTGCATATGCATGTGTGTATGCCTGCGAATGCATACACTTGTAGACATCAGAGATGAATGACAGTTATCTTTATCACTCTTCACCTTGTTTTTTTGAGACAGTGTCTCTCTTGTGAACCTAGAGCTTACTCTTTCTGCCTGTTGGCTGGCCAGTGACACAGCCCTCCCCCAGGTCCACACTGGAGTTAAACATGTGCACTGCTACACTCAGCTTTTTAGTGGATACTGAGGACCCAACTCAGATTCTCATGTTTGTGCAGCAGAAACTTTACCCACTGAGCTACCTCTCCAGCCTCCCCATAGATTCTAAGACACATATTTTCTTCTGCTTTGTTTAGAGTCCGTAAGGCATCTCTTAATAATCATCAATGTAACCAAAGACTTGTTATACAGCTTTTGCCTTCCATCAAAATTGATTTTACATACAGACATAGTAACATATACCAGTGCTTGTTTAGAACAGTTGTGAGGCTGACATAGGAAGATCTAGAGAACCAGACGAGCCTGGGCTACAACAGGCATTGTCTCAGAAAACAAACAGCAAAATTTTTTTTTAATTTTACTTTGAATATTATCCTTTAAGTATTTTCAGTGGTGAAACCACTATATTGGTATGTGTAGTGTAGTGGATATTATGTTTTCTATTCATGTATACATGTATGTAATTTTAATAAAAGACACATCTTTCTTTTCTCCTTTGTTTCAAGTTGGTAAAATAATAGTTACTTGCTTTAATTTTCTTTGACTAGTGAGTAAATTATAAACCCAAGGAATCTATATGATATTTTAAACATGTTATAAGGTAAATGACTGAGGTTTAAGAAATTATTTGAAGCCAGGCATGGTGGCACACACCTTTAATCCCAGCACTTGGGAGGCAGAGGCAGGCAGATTTCTGAGTTCGAGGCCAGCCTGGTCTACAGAGTGAGTTCCAGGACAGCCAGGGCTATACAGAAAAACCCTGTCTTGAAAAAACCAAAAACCCCAAAACAAACAAACAAAAAAGAAATGATTTGAAATTAAACCTTCTTCCTTTACCTCTTGAATGTATTTATGTCACAGGTACCTGCGAGATGTGGCGTTACCGTCCGAGACAGCCTAAAGAAAGCACTGATGATGAGAGGCCTCATCCCAGAGTGCTGCGCTGTTTACAGAATTCAGGATGGGTATGGTTTGTATGTGTTGTGTCATTTTCTTTGAAAGGAAATTAGGCATATAGTTCTGGGTTTCTTTTGTAGTCTTTATGCAAATCTCTGGAATTGAGAATTAACTCAAGGACTGGAGAGGTGGCTCAGTACTCACATGGTAGTTCATAGCCATCTGTAATTCCAGTTCCAGGGCATCTAAAACCTTCTTGTCTCCTCAAGTATGCCTGAGGTGCACAGACTTATATGCAGGCAAAACACCCATACACATTAGAGAAAAAGAGGATATTTAGTACTAAAAGATTGAGAACATCAACTTAAAAAATTGTACTAATACTACTCGTGAAGAACTCTGGAAGGCTATCGATAATTTATATGGTTATATTGTTTTTTCCTGTGACAAATGCCTTTATTAGAGTTTCTAAGTTCTATAATTTGTGAACAATTTGAACAGCAGTTCTCAACCTTGGGGGTCAAACAACCCTTTCACAGGGTTCACCTAAGACCACTGAAAATATAGATATTTACAGTATGATTCATTACAGTAGAAAATTAATTTATGAGTAGCAACATAAATAATTTTATGGTTGAGGATCACCACAATATGAAGAACTATAATAAAAGGTCATAGCATTAGGAAGGTTGAGAACCACTACATTAGAATGCGATTTGTTTAGATAATGTGCATTTCTATAGTCTTCCTTTTTAAATACAAGCTCATGGTTCCATGAAAAGTCTACCAAAATTTGCATTTTATATTGAAGCATCTTTTCATAAAGTAATATTGTTCTAAGATGGTTATGTTTTAAATCTATATCTTGAGGCACATTGTTTCTTGGATGGTCTTTTTCTCTAAATTGGATTATAAGACCATACCTGTGTTTTTGTTTGTTTGTTTGTTTGTTTTTTAAACCCCAGGAACAATTTGGTTTTGACTGTTGTAGGTTTTTCTGGACTGACTTAAGAGTAAATATATTTATACTGCTCTTTGTTTGAGAGTAATACATTTATTCAAGTTAAACTTAAAAATTAACTTTAATTTCTAATTAAAAAGTACAGAACCAGACTTTCTTAATATTAGCTCCTCTGCAACCATATTTGTATACACACATATACATATATATTGGGCTACAGTAATCAAGAAAGCTTTTTGCCTTCATTTTTTCAGAGAGAAGAAACCAATTGGCTGGGACACTGATATTTCCTGGCTTACTGGAGAGGAGTTACATGTTGAAGTACTAGAGAATGTTCCACTTACAACACACAACTTTGTATGTATCTATTCATATTTGAATTATCAAAACTGGCCAGTTTTATTTGAAGGGAATATGAAATACAGATGAATAATTTTGTGATTGTTAATTGGCCTAAATTCTGTTTTTAAAAGAGTTAATATTTATTATTCCTTTATAATTTAAAAGACATGTACTATGTCTCTTAAAAGAACAAATAAAGGGCTGGAGAGATGGGTCAGCAGTTAAGAGCACCGACTGCTCTTCCAGAGGTCCTGAGTTCAATTCCCAGCAACCTCATGGTGGCTCACAACCATCTGTAATGTAATGTAATGTAATGTAATGTAATGTAATGGGATCCGATGCCCTTTTCTGGTATGTCTGAAGACAGTAACAGTGTACATAACATAAATAAATCTTAAAAAAAAACAAAACAAAACAAAAAAAAAACTGGTCTGATATGAAAGTCTATCTATTAAAATGAAATTTTTCTAGAAGTCATCATTGTATAGATGAATAGGTAATAGTATAGTTATCTATATACACAAATGCATGGCAGTAAGCACAGTTCACTTGCTTCTGACTTCATTACTTTACATTCCTCTCTTAAGTGAAAGCTGGGGTCATGCTGTGTGATATTCTTCCTTTTGGTTTCCTCCTCAGTAGGTCTTGTGGGTGTTACTCTGTTTCAGTACAGCTAGCTTTGTTCTTGTAATGATTGCCTAGTGGCCTATAAGAAACTGAGGCCTTTTCTCTATTTTTATTTTTATAAATTGTCATATGTAGAGTTAGACTGCATATATCTTCACATACATACGTTTCCAAAGATTAAGGGTATGGATGGGAAAGTAGCATTGTGGGGTATTGAGCCCTCCTTGAGAGTTTATCTTGTGTTTTTTGCCTTTGGTAAAACCTAGCTTAAGTTTGCCACTAGCCTGCAACAGCCTCCTAACCACCCCCTACCCAACTAATTCATCTTTAGATATGGGTAGATTCTGTTCTAAACTGAGCATAAGCTATGGTGAGATGAAATAATAGATCTTTTGAGTTCATCTTTATTTATAAAGGTATCTTTCAGACATGGTTTGCATAAAATCCATACTCAGATGCATACTCAGTACCTTTACCCTTCCATTGTTCTGCTCTCATCTCTATTCTCTTTCTCCATCCCCCCCCCCCCCCCGCCCCGCACCACCCAACCCCTGTGCACACCTGTGTGTGCGTGTGCGTGTACGTGTGTGTGTGTGTTGTTTCCTGAGGTAATGGTGCAGTACTAAAGATGGTTTAGTTTGGCAATTAAACATCAAAAGAGGTAATTTCTTACTTCTATATACTCACAGGCAAATGGAAAAGAAGGAAAGCTAGAAACAAGCATTTGGTTTTTGTTTTTTTTTTTTTTTTTTTTTTTTTTTTTTTTTTTTTTTTTTTTTTTTCACGTGCTTCTCAAGAGATAGGGAAATTGAAGAAAGCACAGTTTACTGTGGAAAAGTTCCTGAAAGGCCTGAATGGATTATGTACCAGACCATAATTCTCAGTAGCTATTGATTAAATAACTATTTTTTGAAAATAGAATTTTGAGTGGGCATAGTGGCACACTGGAAGCAGAGACACACAGCTGACTGGGTAGTCAAGGATAGCCTGGTCTACATAGTAAGGCCCTGCCTGTATCACAAAAAGAAAAAGTTTGAGAGCAGATGTGGTTTTTCATACATGGAACCCTTCACTTCAGAGGCAGAAGCAAGAGACTGGTTGAAAGTTCAAGACCAACTTCTGTCACAAAAACCATTTAAACATAAACAGAGATGTGATTTGGTGTTAAAATCAACTGTATTGTGAAGAGCATTTATATGTAATAAAGAATATAACATTCTAAGCTATGCTTGATGTTAGTGCTGTTATGTAAGTTCAGGTATATATTAGGTCATAATAAAAGAATACATTGCTCCAGTACTATATCGAATGGTAGGGAGAGTGGGCAGCCTTGTATAGTCCCTGATTTAGTAGGATTGCTTCAAGTTTCTCTCCATTTAGTTTGTTGTTGGCTACTGATTTGCTGTATATTGTTGTTACTGTGTTTAGGTATGGGCCTTGAATTCCTGATCTTTCTAGGACTTTTACCATGAAGGAATGTTGAATTTTGTCAAATGCTTTCTCAGCATCTAGTGAGATGATCATGTGGTTTTTTTTTTTCTTTGAGTTTATTTATATAGTGGATTACATTGATAGATTTCCATATATTGAACCATCCCAGCATTCCTGGGATAAAGCCTACTTGATCATGATGGAGGATTGTTTTGATGTGTTCTTGGATTCGGTTTGTGAGAATTTTATTGAGTATTTTTGCATCGATATTCATAAGGGAGATTGGTCTATAGTTCTCTTTCTTTGTTGGGTCTTTGTGTGGTTTAGGGATGAGTGTAAATAGGAAAGGAAGAAGGCAACATTTCACTATTTGCAGATGATATGATAGTACACTTAAGTGACCCCAAAGCTTCCACCAGAGAACTCCTAAACCTGATAAACAATTTCAGCAAAGTGGCTGGATATAAAATTAACTCAAACAAATCAGTAGCCTTCCTCTATTCAAAGGATAAACAGGCTGTGAGAAAGGAATTAGGGAGATGACACCCTTCACAATAGTCACAAATAATATAAAATACTTTGGTGTGAATCTAACCAAGCAAGTGAAAGATCTGTATGACAAGAACTTCAAGTCTCTGAAGAAAGATATTGAAGAAGCTCTCAGAAGATGGAAAGATCTCCCATGCTCATGGATTGGCAGGATTAATATAGTAAAAATGGCCATCTTGCCAAAAGCAAGCTACAGATTCAATGCAATCCCCATCAAAATTCCAACTCAACTTCATAGAGATAGAAAGAGCAATTTGCAAATTCATTTGGAATAACAAAAAAGCCAGGATAGCAAGAAGTATTCTCAACAATAAAAGAACTTCTAGGGGAATCGCCATCCCTGACCTCAAGCACTACTACAGAGCAGTAGTGTCAACAACTGCTTGGTATTGATACAGAGACAGCCAAGAAGATCAATGTAATAGAATTGAAGACTCAGAAATGAACCCACACACCTATGGTCACTTGATCTTTGACAAAGGAGCTAAAACCGTCCAGTGGAAAAAGGACAGCATTTTCAACAAATGGTGCTGGTTCAACTGGAGGTCAGCATATAGAAGAATGCAAATCGATCCATTCTTATTTCCTTGTACAAAGCTCAAGTCCAAGTGGATAAAGGACCTTCACATAAAACCAGATACACTGAAACAAGTAGAAGAGAAGGTGGGGAAGATCCTCGAATACTTGGGCACAGGGGGAAAGTTCCTGAACAGAACACCAATGGCTTATGCTCTAAGATCAAGAATTGACAAATGGAACGTCATAAAATTGCAAAACTTCTGTAAAGCAAAGGACACTGTCAATAGGACAAAATAGCAACCAATAGCAACAGATTGGGAAAAAAATCTTTACCAATTCTCCGATAGAGGGCTAATATCCAATATATACAAAGAACTCAAGAAATTAGACTCCAGACAACCAAATAACCTTATTTTAAAAATGGGGTACAGAGCTAAACAAAGAATTCTCAACTGAGGAAACTCAAATGGCCTAGAAGCACCTAGAGAAATGTTCAGTATCCTTAGTCATCAGGGAAATGCAAATCAAAACAACCCTGAGATTCCACCATCAGTCAGAATGGCTAAGATCAAAAACTCAGGTGACAGCAGATACTGGTGAGAATGTGGAGAAAGAGGAACACTCCTCCATTGTTGGTGAGATTGCAAGCTGGTTCAACCACTCAGTCTGGCAGTTCCTCAGAAAATTGGACATAACATTTCCTGAGGACCCAGCTATACCAATTCTGGGCATATACCCAGAAGATGCTCCAATATATAACAAGAACACATGTTTCACTATGTTCATAGCAGCCTTATTTACAATAGCCAGAAGCTGGAAAGAACCCAGATGTCCTTCAACAGAGGAATGGTTATAAAAAAATGTGGTACATTTACACAATGGAGTATTACTCAGCTACTAAAAACAATGAATTCATGAAATTCTTAGGTAAATGGATGGAACTAGAACATATCATTCTGAGTGAGTTAACCCAATCACAAAAGAACACACATGGTTTTCACTCACTGATAATTGGATATTAGCCTAGAAGCTCGCAATACCTGAGATTCATCTCACAGACCACATGAAGCTCATGAAGAAGGAAGACCAAAGTGTGGATGCTTTGGTCCTTCTCAGAAGGAGTAACAAAATACTCATGGAAGCAAATATGGAGACAGTGTGGGACAGAAACTGAAAGAGGGGTTGTCTAGAAACTGCTCCACCTGGGTATCCATCCCATATGCAGTCACCAAAGGCAGACACTGTTGTGGATGCCAGGAAGTGCATTCTGATAGGAGCCTGATATAGCTGTCTCCTGAGAGGCTCTGCCAGAGCCTAACATATACAGAGGCAGCTGCTCACAGCTAACCATTGAACTGATCATGGGGTTCCCAATGGATGAGTAGAGAGAAGACTGAGGAGCTAAAGGGGTTTGTGTGCCCCATGTAGAGAGCAACAATACCAACCAACCAGGGTCCTGGGAGCACATAAGGAGGGACCCATAGCTTCAGCTGTATATGTAGGGGAGGATGGCCTTGTCAGTCATAGGTGGGAGAGGAGGTCCTTGGTCCCATGAAGGCTGGATGCCCCAGTGTGAGGGAATTTGAGGGCAGGGAGGTGGCAGTGGGTGGGTGGATGAAACAGGGAGGAGGGTTATGGAATAGGAGGTTTCTGGGAGGGGGAAAATGGGGAAATGGGACAACATCTGAAATGTAAATAAAATATCCAATAAAAAATTAATTTCAAAAACAAAGAAAGAGAAAGAATACATTTATTACTTATTGACTGTGGTTTTTAAAAAATGAAATCCAAGATGGTTGAAAATGCAAAAAGGGCACTGCGGGCCTTTCTCTTTCTCTTCTGGTCCCAGGCGCTGCGGAAGCCGCAGCTTACCGTGCAGACATGGCCAAGTCCAAGAACCACACCACACACAACCAGTCCCGCAAATGGCACAGAAATGGCATCAAGAAACCCCGGTCACAAAGATACGAATCTCTTAAGGGGGTTGACCCCAAGTTCCTGAGGAACATGCGCTTTGCCAAGAAGCACAACAAGAAAGGCCTGAAGAAGATGCAGGCCAACAATGCAAAGGCAGTGAGTGCACGAGCAGAGGCCATCAAGGCCCTGGTGAAGCCTCAGGTCACCAAGCCCAAGATGCCAAAGGGCCCCAGCTGCAAACTCAGCTGCCTGGCTTTCATCGCTCACCCCAAGCTTGGGAAGCGGATTCGAAGCTACATGGCCAAGGGTCGTAGGCTCTGCCAACCAAAGCCCAAGGTTCAAACCAAGGCAGAGGCCAAAGCTCCAGCTAAGGCCCAGGCCAAAGCTCCAGCCCAGGCTCCTAAAGGTGCCCAGGCCCCTGTGAAGGCCCCATAGAAAAGGCTCCTGCCAGTGTGAAGACAGATGGACTGCCATGACACACCTACCCACACACTATTTGCAGATGACCAGTGTCCTAGGCTGTTTTTACAAATAAACTCGAGGCAAGATCTGTAAAAAAAAAAAAAAAAAAAAAATGCAAAAAGGTCATCCTTGGTATCAACATTCTGAATAGCCATTGTTAGGAGTTTCTCTGTACGTATTTTTCTGTCTATTACTTCCTCACTACAGCACATACACACTTTATATAAGTTCTCCCTTTGGGAAGAAAGAGTTCCCTTAACACACCGCAACTTCTTTGATCTATGTTGTATATTAAAAGTCACTGATAAATTTTTAATACCTTTGAACATTTATTTTGTTATATGCAAAAGCTTATCTGAAAACATAAACTAATAAGTCCACATCAGACATTCTTCCAGAGTTGTCTTAGCAATGTGTTAAAGTCTGAGGGTAGAAGCTTTCTTTCCTGTAATCCCAATTTCAGACCTAAACTTTAAGAAGTTGCCAAATTTAACAGTAATATATCCTGTGTTACAAACAGTTCACTTCATAATTCTGTGGTCAGATAAAACAATCCCCAGTACACCTTAATAAAATCACAATGTAGGTTTCGTGAAGCCATTGATAACTCTTAATAGTTTCTGTTTTAAGCTCTTGAGTAATTATTTTCATATTACTAAATGTCTCCTGCCATGGTTTTTTGCTTTATCAGCTCTAGACCTCATATGCTGGCTGCTGATAAGGAGTAGCCTGTTTGCAGGGTTATCACCCTTTTGCTCCTCTTTCGTCTTGCTGTTCTGTTTGAGAACTGAGGTTAAATAAGTCTACTTTTGTCTCTTGCACTGTCAGCACTAGCAACCACTTTCCTTAGCTTCCTTCTTTGAGTAGGAATTGAATGAGAGCTTTGATTAGTCCTTTTACCTGTAGCTCTTCTTTTTGTACTTTTACTTTTTTTATGCTGTCAAGCTTGAAATCAGTTATTCTTTTTAATTCAGTTTTTTAAACTTTTTTTTTTTTTTTTCGAATTGCATGCATGAGTAAGTCCCTTTAAATGTTGCTTGTCTGTTTGAAATTGGATAACATATCAGGGTCTCAGTTTATTTGTTGTATGTCTTGATTTCCGAGTTTTATGTTGGTTAGGATGGGATAGTATTTCAAATCTCCTGGTTTTAATATTGTATTTTGATGTGTGACTTTTTATGATATAAATATACTTAATTGTTATTTTAAGTAAGCGAGTGAATGTGTTGTTTATAAAAAGGACTCTTGCAAATCTCTGAAACCCTGTCTGATTTTCACTTTGCAGGTACGGAAAACTTTTTTCACCTTAGCGTTTTGTGACTTTTGCCGAAAGCTGCTTTTCCAGGGTTTCCGGTGTCAAACATGTGGTTATAAATTTCACCAGCGTTGTAGTACAGAGGTTCCACTGATGTGTGTTAATTATGACCAACTTGAGTAAGTAATCCACAAAGAACCTCTTTACTATTACTTTATAGTTAAATTTTCTTAATATGGAATTAGCCCACTTTGAAAGTCCTGAGGGATGTTTGGCCCAATGCACTTGTTAAAGGACCAAATAGCCTACGCAGCTCTCCTCTCTCAGGTGATGAGCACTGGCTCTGGCGCACATCAAGTTTTCACTTTGTGTTCTTTTTTACATAACAACTACCAGTCCTTAGAAATCACTTTTATATAGTTTGGGGTGGATATAGAATACTGCTTCAGTCAAGTTGACTATTGTCTTTCTGGACAATGATTCTGATTCTGCAACCAGTTTGACCAATTATGCTGATTTTTCTCCCTCATTCTTCACCTCACCCATGTCTGTCTGTTTCATCTTATCCCTGTTCCCTTTATTTAAGGGACTACTTACACAAATTTGTTTCTTTCTAAACTTTTCTTTTTTCTTTATTTGATGTCTAATAGACATACTAGATGGTATCTAGTGTACAGTAATGTTTCTCTATAATTCTTTTCGTTGCTGCTGAAAAGGAATTTGACTTTAAAATTAATTATAATAATTATCCAACTTAGCAGCTACCGAGGAGGCAGAGGCAGGTGGATCTCTGTAAGTTCAAGACCAGCCTGGTCCACGCAGTGAGTTCCAGGGTTACACAGTAAATCCGTCTCAGAAAAAACAAAAAGGATAATCTAACTTACCACTAGGTATTTTTCTTCTAGTTTTTAAACTAGATGATTTTTCTCCCTGTGATATATAGAAATTAACTGAAAAGAACAATTATTTTTAGATCTGAGCATGCCCTTGAAAGTATAAAGAAACCTTTCCACAAAAATATACGTAATTGAACTTTAACAGTTGTTTCTGAAAGTAAAACTTGATCCCACATTTTCTCACTACTTCTGTGTTCTCATGTATTGAAGCTTCTGGGTTTTGCACAAGTTAGGTTTGTTTTGTTTTGTTTTGTTTTTGCCTCACAGTTTGCTGTTTGTCTCCAAGTTCTTTGAGCATCACCCAGTACCACAGGAGGAGGCCTCCTTACCAGAGACTGCCCTTCCATCTGGATCCTCTTCCGCACCCCCCTCAGACTCTATTGGGTATGATTTGATTCTTGCTGTTTAATGATATGCTAATTGAACTGCCTTTCTTTGGATCTTTTGTATAATTGTAAACCTGTTCAACACTGGAACTGTTAAATTATAGGTACTTTCTCCCAATAATGTATATTATCACTAATGTATATTATCACAGCATTGAAGCATTCACATGCATTTGGTACAGTGTGAGATTAAAAGCCTGGCATTAGAGTAGGTTATACCATTAATTTTAGCACTCAAGAGGCTGAAGCAGACAGATCTTTGAGTGGAGCCTGACCTGGTCTACACAGTGAGTTACTGTCTTGAAACACACCCACACACACAAAATCAATCACAATGGAATTAAAGCTCTTGTAGACTGTTTTAAGATCAGTTGTGTAGAAAGTCAATATAAAATTCTTATGCTTTGTCTTTTATTGACCATTTTATCAGGTAATGTTTTGACTTCTCCTTAAAAAATATTAACATATGAGTTGATGGTTTTCAAAATACAAATCATAATAGAGTATATTAAACTTTGTGATAAAAACATAAGTATTTTGTATTTGTAAAACGCAAGAAAATAGGTTGTACTCAAAAAAGCTTAGTAGAGTTGTGATTTGAACTGGTCTTTAAAGAATTGCTGGCTAGAGCCAGGGCTATTATGTGGACAAACCCTGTCTAAAAAATAACTATAGAGAGAGATGGGGTGGAGGGGAAGGAGATGGAAGGGGAGAATGAATTGCTGGAAACTAAATAAACTCAGGGAGTCAGCAAGTGTTGGGATCCAAAGAAGAGAGCAGGTTTCAGAGCCAGTCACAAAGCTTATCTAAGTTTATAAGTAGTATGTAAGAGACTGATATGGTGCACACATCTAAAATCCTAGCACTCTAGAGGCCAAAGCAGAAAGGGGGTGAGTTTGAGCCTAACCTTTGCTGCAGAGTGAGACCATAATCTCAAATAACAACAAAAAGTTGGAAGAAGGAAAGTGCCATATGTGAGACCAAGTAGTAGAGAATCTTGACATTTTAGCTGGTATTTACTTGAGATGTGAAGATGTGGGAGAATAAAGGTTTTCAAACAAGTTACCAATGTGATAATGATTTTGAAGGGAAAATTTACTTAGCAGTGAAATACAGATGGACAGGGAAATCCTAAGGTGAAGAAGACATCTAAGCCTAAAGTTGAGGAGAGGCCAAATGCAGAAAAGCAGGGCATTCACAAAGGACAAAAGGGAAGTAGTAGCAGTACTATCAGTTTAGGAGGTAAGCAAACATTTACTCTGAAAATATCTCCAAGACATTACATTCATAGTAGAAAAAGAGACAATAATTTAAGTTGGCTCTTGAATATTTTTGTACAGGTCTGTTAGGCTTTTCCCATTGTGTTAAGGCAAGATTATTTATGCTATGTCTGGAAGTATATAGTTTTAAAAAGAAAAGTTTCTCTGGGTGGTGGCAGCACACATCTTTGATCCCAGCACTCTGGAGTCAGAGGCAGATGGATCTCTGTGAGTTCAAGGCTAGCACGTTCTACAGAGCAAACTCTAGGATAACCAGAGCTATACAGAGAAACTCTATCTTGGGAAGAAAGAGTGGGGGAGGGGAAAGGAGGAGAAGAGACATTTCCAGGTAGCACTCTTTACTACACAAGTTCTGGAATGTTTAGTGTACAGATATTTGTTTTACTATTACCTTCTTCCTCCTATTCTTCACAGTTATTTCTTTAGGCCTCAAAAAACTTACTTACTTATTTATTTATTTATTTGGCAGTGATATGTATGTTTGTGTATGTATGATATACCATATTGCATGTGTACCTCTGCACAGGGGACAACTTTCATGACTCAGTTCTCTCCTTTCACTGTGGAACCAGGGATCACTTGGGTGGTCAATCTTTCATGACAATCACACACACAGTCATCTTGCTAGCCCTTATTTCTTTAGACCTATACATTAAAGAATGATAACATTAAGTTGATACTTATAGTAGACCTGCAGTTTTTATTGTAGGCTTGCAATCTAGTTGAAAGAACTTGATTTCCAAGATCCAGGGGAGACCCTTCCTCAAATAAGACAGAAAGCAATAGAGAAGGCTACCTGGTGCCCTCCTCCTTCACCACACATAGAATTGGAATGTGTGTGAGATGAAATGGCTTAATAGGTAAAAGTGCTTGCCATAGGAGTATGCAAATTTGACAGAGGTCAAGTGTGGTGCAGCTATAATCCCTGCATTCCTACAACAGGATGGAAGATCATCACATCACAAAAGTCTACACAGCATAGCAGTAACAAGACACCTTACCTCAAAAATAGGTAGGAGGAGAGCTGACTCCACAAAATTTGTTTTCTTACCTCCATGTGGCATCATGGCATGCACATACCTGCAAACAAGCACAGTTGTTAATAATAATAAGAAGAAGAAGGAGAAGGAGAAGAAGAAGCATTATCTTTTTATATCACTAGAAACTACAACAACTATGTAGTGTTGTCAGGTTGTAACAGTATCGCTGATGGCTCTACCATTAGTTGTATGATTTTTGTTTTTTAGATGACCAAATCAAAATAATGTTTGGAATTTTAATTAATCCTTTGGCTATCAAGTCTCCAAACAGAATCTATAGATCTGTGATGCTTTTCTCATGACAGATGCTAGTTCTGTGAACAGAGATACAGAACATAAACTTAGCTTGACCTCTCTGAAGGGTAACAGTACAGATTGTCTTCTAGTGAACGGTTGCTGTTTCAAAATTAGGAAAGCATTTGCCTCTGCCACATGTAGTTTTTCTTAACTAGCGTGGGATGGATCTGGTCTTGAAAAATGTGCAAGCTTCTCTACAAGTTCATTTCCCGATGCTTTTATGTCATTGTGTAAAATTACCTTTGTAAAGGTAGAAGCCAATTAGTCATGGTTCTCTAAAGGAATATAACTTATATAATATATATACATTGTATATTGTATACACATATATTTAGACACACATACACACACGCTCACCCATTACACATATGAGAATTTACTAGAATGGCTTTCAAACTATGGTCTAGCTAGTATAACAATGGCTGTCTACCAATGGAAGGTCCAAAAGTCCAGTAGTTGTTCAGTCCATGAGGCTGGATGTCCCTACTGGTCTTCAGTATATGCCAGGATCCTGAAGAAGTGGGTTCTAATGCCAGTGAAGGAATGGACTCGCTTGTGAGAGTGAGAGCAAGCTTCCTTCTTCCGTGTCCTTTATCTAGGCTGCCAGTAGGAGGTGTGGCCAGATGAAAGGTGGATCTTGTCATCTCAAAAGATCTGGATTTAAAGAGCGTATCTTTCTACCTCAAAGATCCAGATTAGAATGGGTCTTCCTACTTCAGATAGTTTAGTTAAGGAAAAAAATCCCTCACAGGTTCATTTCAGATATAGTCAAGTTGATAACCAAAAATAGACATAGTATCAGTTATGTTCAATATCACAATATTTGATTTGTTACTTGTGCTATTTTAAAAGTGATAGTACTACTTTTTCCTGGCTAGCTTGCAAATAAATGAGACAGACTGTAAGATTTATTTAATGAAGCTTTACAACATAACACCTGAGAATTTATTAATCTATTTTAATTCTCTAAACTAATCTGGCTACCTTCCAGCCAAAATCCCCAAGACACTTGTATTTTACTATGGATGTGACCCTCTGCTCCGGGTGTGTTCCCATGGTGTCCGTCAACTCTCCTCAGGGCTGCATCCTCCCTTCTCCTCTTTCTTTTCTCCTCCCCTCTCTGGAATCAGAAGTCCTGCCCTACTCTCTCCTCTGCTCAGCCATTGGCTAATCAGCTTTTATTGACAAATAAGAGGATAAGTGGGAGCAATGTTTACACAACATTGAGTCAGGAGAGACTGAGAATAAGCATTACAGTGCCATGTCTGGATTAAATATGGGGACAGAGAAATCAATATCTGAATAACACAAGGATAATTTTTACAGTGTTCAATAACTTGCCTACAGTTACTAGTTCTGACAACAATTATAACAGTCCTAAAACAAGTATGGGCATACCAAGAAATTTTGCACAATTAATACATTACCCAGTTTAGAATATAAAGAGATAATTACTTTTCTTTCACTGAACAGAAGCTCACTTTGCTTTAAAACAATTTTAAATAGTGTAACCTAAAATTTAAGTCTAAATTATAATAGTTTTCTAAAGAGCGTTAGAATTAAGATTCTGTTTATTTTTAATTTAATTTTTTTAATTTTTAATTTTAGGAAAATTTGTGGCAGAGTCAGTACAAATATATACCTCTGGGAGAAAGCCAATTATGTGATAGCCAAGGTGCTATCACCTAATAGCCGTAGGTTAGTTATAAATTACCTATTAAATTACTTCAAGGAAAGATTCCGCAGTATGCAGATACAGTTTTTATCAGTTTCCAAAGTGATGACAGTTGGGAATATACTGGTTTAAGTTGAGCAAATCAGAACAGAGAATATACATGTTACCTAATCCAGACGTGTGTAAGATGGTCCCACTCTTCTTTGGAAAGACAGTAATGAGAAGCCAAATTATAATTAGAGGATTGTTTTTGTTAAGCATTGAATTAAAGCATTGTACAGATAGGTATAATAATGAAATATTGCTCACAGTTGTCATATACTTGCCTTCAAGAGTAGAGAAGTTAACTTTGAACCCAGGCATTCCTTCACCCTCCAAATGGTATTACATGTCATGTGGGTTTTGTGTGACAGGCCCTCTTTTACCAGATTAAATACGGGGTTTTGTTTCAACTTGTTTCTGAATCTGTCCTTTGTAAACAGAATTCTGGTTTGTTATACAGTTCATATTTCTGTTATAGTTTTTACTCAGTACATTTCAGGAGTAGTTCATTGCCTCTCAATGCTTGGTCACATATTATATTAATTAGACTATTCTGTACATCCTAGTTAATTTAGGCTTTCCCAGATTTTAGTCCTGAATTAAAAGGCACTATTGTCCTAAGACTGAAAGAAGCTTAACAGTTTTTATTTCTGAATAATTATTAACTAATAACATTTTTGTAATTTTTGGATATTCAAAGATTCCTTAGCAAAGGACTTTTTATTTCTATTTTTATTTAGCTTTATAAAACAAGAATAAGGACAGCTTTGACAAAAACTGAGCATTTCTGGATAACCAGATGAAACATAACTTCCCTCAAATCCAGTTCCATTAATTGTAATTGGGCTTATACCCATTTCTTTTAGAGAATAATGTGTATATCCTGTTCATTTAAACAGACTCATGTAGTTAATATGAATGATGACATGCTTTATTTAGAAGATTCTGTGTATTTAATATGATTGTGTGCATATGTGTGTGCACTCATGCACATGCTGAGGCACCACCTTTGTGGAAGTCAGAAGACAGCTTTGGGGAAGAAGGTCTCCTTCCACTATCTCGGTTCCAGGGATCAATCCCAGGTCATCAGGCTTAGTAGCAAGTACCTTTCTATCCACTGAGTGGTCTCACTGGCCCCTCTTATTATATTTTATTACCATTCTTTTATAGTTTCCCTTGTTATCTCAACATTGCCTTCTTGTCTAATAAGAACTAAATAATGCTGGTTAGCTTTTATAATATGGAATAAAATGATGACCAGTATGTGAGGAGAACTTGGTCCATGCTGGACTTTCCATGGCCAGTTGAAGCTTAGGCTAAGCCTTACTGGATCCTCCCCCAAGTAGTAATCACCGCCCTGCTCCTGAGAATCTTTTCTGAAGGAGCTGAAATCTTTATAGGAGTTTATAATCTAGCCTCAAAGTTCTAGTGTTCTTCACGCCAGGCTCTTTAGGCCAGCACTCATAGATTCTGTTATCTATAGCAAAAAAAATCTTAATAAGTCATTCTGTAACCTATTAAAGTATTTTAATCAAAATAATTTTAGGGCTGGGAAGATGACTCAGTGGCTAAAGTCCTTCTCATAAAAGCTTGAGGACTTGAGTTTGGATCCCCATTGCCCACCTAAAAATTGAGTTGTGACTGTCATTGAAACCCATGACCCCAGTGGTGCAGGATATTTGATCACACTTTGAACTCCAAAATTGTATTATTTACTGAAAGAAAACAAAACCTGTTTGTAGTTGCGGTGTGGCCCAGCCCTTAGCACACACCTTTAATCCCAAACAATGAAGGTAAGGTTAGTTTGTAGAAGGAAGCACCCATGTTTGAAAGAGATGTCTAAGTGGTAGACAAAGTGATGAATCAGAGAAAGATCTGACAGAACAGAATATGCCCAACTTGAGACATTCTTGCCCAGATTACCTGCAGTTTCCTGCATCAACTGTTCTTGAACAGAACTGCGTGTTCAACCCCTCTGACCCCAGTTGGCCTCTGAGCCTGAGCACTTTGCAACTTTGTTGCTCTGCTGCACTTTGCCCTGCTGCTGCCATGACCACTGCTTCTCCCTCCAAAGTGTTGCCAGAACTACCATCAGGATTAGGAGGCTGCCATCAATCGTCAGAACAAGTTGGAATTATATGCCTCCTACATCTATCTGTCTATGTCTTGCTGTTTTGACTGGGATAATGTGGCTCTGAAGAACTTTGCCAAATACTTTCTCTATCAATCTCATGAGGAGAGAGAATGTGATGAGAAACTGATGAAGCTGTAGAACCAATAAGGTGGTAGCATCTTCCTGCAGGATATAAAGAAATCAGACCGTGATGCCTGGGAGAGCAGGCTGAATGCAATGGAGTGTGCACTGCACTTGGAAAGAGTGTGAGTCAGGCACAACTGGAACTGCACAAACTGACTACTCACAGGAATGAGCCCCTCTTATGTGACTTCATTGAGATGCATTACCTGAGTGAGCAGGTGAAATCCATCAAAGATCAGCGTCACCACATGGCCAACTTATGCAAGATGGTAGCCCCTGAAACTGGCATGACAGAATATCTCTTAGTCAAGCACACCCTGGGACACAGTTATGAGACCTAAACTGACTTCCCCAAAGCCATGTGACTTTACTGGTCACTGAGGCAGTGCATATAGGTTGGGCTGCCTTTATCTTTTCTATAAGTTGCACCAAAACGTCTGCTTAAGTTCTTTAAATTGTACCATTTCTTCAAATTAAGGATTTTGATACCTCTCCCACCCTCTCAAAAAAGAATATGCCCAACTCACAGGAGAAAATAGGAAAAAGAGACTAGTTAAGAGAGCAGCACATAGAAAAAAGAAGGAAGGAGGCAGTTTACCAGGACAGTTGTAAAGAGATAGGCTGCAGAAAGAGAACAAGCTTGACCAGGTGATGACAAAATGAGCCAGAGAATGAGAAAAAGCCAGAAAATCAGAACATTTTGCCAAAGTTAGTATGAGTTCAAGCAGAGCAATTCAGGAGAGGCTGAGAGAGAAGCCAGATTGAATCAGTCAGCTTTGAGAAAAGTTTTGAACCTGAGCATCTGAATTGAACCAGTCAGCTGGAATTCAGAAAGAACTAGGAAGGAGTGAGCTTATTCAGCAGTAAATCTTGGAGGCTGAATACATGTAAGGCCTATATAAGATTGTATGGAGGCTAGAAGCTTCCATGACTAGGCCTAGGTTAGCAGACTGAGGCAGTGAGCCTCAGAGACAATTTCTTCAGGGGAATAAAAGATGCTTTTACACCTCAATTCTGGGAAGACAGAGATAAGATTTTTGTGAAGTTTGCTGGCCATCAGTCTAACAAATTGTAAATTCTAGCTGCAGTGAAAAGATCTTGTTTCAAAAAAATAAGGTGGAGATGAAGCACTTGACACCAAATTTCTGGCTTCCATGTGTACCTCACAACCACAATACCCCAAATTTTTTTAGTTATTTTAAATATTTGCTTCAGGGTTTAATATTATATGGTTCTCTTTTTTTGTCTCTGATGTTAATAATTAGACATAAAAAACATTTTTGAAATATGAAAGATAATTGGCACCATATAGATTATCTTCTAAAATTTTGGAGATGGTATTTGATATTATAAAATTTTCATTCAATACTGGTATTAAGTAGCAATTCTATCTTTAGGGTCCTAAAATGTACACGTATATTCTCAAATCTATTTGTAACTTCCTAACTACCTTCTTCAAATTTTTATTTGAGTAACTTTAGATTATGAAAAATAGTATATAAGAAAACAGCGTATTTTATTCAGCTAGTCCCTACCTGAAGCATTTTAATTCTGTGTATAATTTTAAAGGATAAGAACTTCTACTGATTAACCACAGGTAATTTCTAGCCATTTGTAGATTCCTCTGGAGTTTTCTGGATCAGAATCATTGTTCTTATCATTGATAGTCCTTAGAAGGTCTGCTTTTGAGTAAAGCTTTGATAGTACTAATTGCAGGTATTTTTTTTTTTTAAACCAATGCTTTTTGTAAAGCTGTTACTACTGGAATTGTGTTTCTTTAAAGCTTATCATTTTAAATACAATAATCATAACTTTCATTTTATGTAATATTATTAATATAATTGCTCCAAATCTTATCTCCACAATGACTTGGTTTTTCCAGGCCCCAAATCCTCACCAGTCCATCTCCTTCAAAATCCATTCCAATTCCACAGCCCTTCCGACCAGCAGATGAAGACCATCGAAATCAGTTTGGGCAACGAGACCGGTCTTCCTCAGCTCCCAATGTTCATATAAACACAATTGAACCTGTCAATATTGACGTAAGTACTAGCATTGCTAGAACTAACAGTTTGAATGTGTTTCTCTGGTTTTCTGTTGTACTTTTACTACAGATTGGAAGTAAATGCCACTTTTCATTTATCATCTAAATGCTAGGCTCATACATTATAGATTCAAACACCCTATCATGTTTTCTAATAATAGTATTCACTGGTTCTGAGTTACAGTTATTCTCACTTTTTTTCTATGACACTATCTCTAGTTTAGTTTAGTTTTAAACTAAAATGACTTTATTTTAATTTAAATTTAAGAATTTGAATTTAAGAATTAATAGGTGCCCTTGGGAATTTATGAATTCTCTAAGATTTTTGTGCAACTAATGTGTTATGAAAATGACAATAAGAATTTGTATTTGTTCTGTCATGAGTTTGGCATTAGAACCAACAAAAACAGTTCTGAGTTTATATTTTTAAAAATCTTACAGTTGGGACTATAACTAAAATTTTATTAACTTTCAAAATGATTTATTATAAGTTATATTTAATTACCAAAATAAATTATGAATAAAGGATTATAAAATCAGACTTTCTTCCTATTTTTTATTAGACTCCTTCCCTATATTTTGGAGAGTAAGTTCATATAAGTAGCTTTTTCCTAGTACCCTTTTTAACTAAGGCCTTTCTCTCTTTATGTAGACCTGAACACACAGGAAGAGAGAAGTGGGAGAGGGAGATATGGGAGTAAGGAGCTTGGAAAATAAGGAGTCAACGGTATTTGTAGGTTAGGTGTGTTCTTGGTGTGTTCAAGCTTGGAGCCTTCATCTCTATTTGAAAACAAATAGCCTTTTAAACTTGTTCCCTTTTTCTGCTTGTGACTGTCCTCCTGGCTTCTTGGGCTTGGCTAGTTGAAGAATCACTTTATGCCTTACTCTTTTATCCTTTTCATAACTGCCATAACTGTTTTCTTTCCCCTTTATGTCTCAGACTGTGCTGACTTACTTGATACCACCATTCGCCTCCATATTCCTTCATTTGAACATCTGAATTCATCTATTTCTACCATTAATTGTTCTTTACCCATTTCCACCCTGGTGCTCTCACCAGGATAATTTTTTATAATACTTTTATCATCTGTTCTCTTGTTTGAAAGCTGTTAATGACTTAAAATTTTTATTCCTGCTCAGTCACTTTTTATTATCTGAGTACACATCTTAATGAGAGACACATGGCCAAGATAAACTCTTACAAAAGAAAGTATTTAATTGGGGACTTGCTTACAGTTTCAGAGGTTTACGCCATTTTCATCATGGGAGCATGGTGACATACAGGCAAGTTCTGAAGCAGTAGTTGAGAGACGACAGAGAGAATGAGTTTCAATCTGGTGTGTGCTTTTGAAACTTCAAAGCCTACCCTAGTGACACACTTCCTGCAACAAGGCTACTTCCTAGTGACCAAGCATTCAAATATTATGAACATATGGGAACCATTCTTATTCAAACCACCACATAAAAAAACATAGTAGATGGAAGCCAACCAGGTAGTGTGGTGTGCACCTCTAGCCTTGGCACTGAGAGCTGTAAAGGCACTAGAGGATTAGGAGTTGGAGGCCAGCCTAGAAACACAGTACCCTGAAAGAGGGAGGGAGGGAGGGGGAAATGAATGAATTTAGAAATTACAGCTGATACTACTTGTGCAGATGTTCATAGATAACAAAGGTATTGCCAGAAATTCTTTGGTTGGTTTCTTCTGTAATGCTGAATCACAGGGATGACAGACAAGGGACTAGAAGATTAGGGAACAGTTGAAATCATTTTAACATACTAGAATAGCCCATTTAATGTAGACCAAGTAGCTAGATGAACACGTAAGATTGAGAAGTGTAACCGTGTTGGCCGTGGCAGGAGTTTCTAAGAGTGGGAAAGCCACATTCGGCTCATCTGTAGGTGTGGGAGGTTTCAGAGCTAGGATAGGAAACAGAAAAGGTTATGAGTGTTCTCCTGTGAGGCCTTCTGTCTAGAAAGCCCCTTGCTTTTCTACATGCCTGTCTATTCTTCAGCCCTGACTCAGGTTTCTTCAGCTGCTTCACCAATGGCAAATCCTCGTGTCATTTCTTTTGCACTATAGTCACCAATTCTCATAGATCTAGAGGCTGGAAGCCCTGTGTCAGATTGCCAAATCATCATAGTCTTAATGTATGTCACTAATAGTCTTGTCAATACCTCCACTTTTTAAATGGTAGTAAGTTATAACAAATTGATATATCTCTCTTTTTTCTTAAACGGTTACTTATTTTTCATGTGCCTACATCTCAGTGTGTTTGTAAGCTCTGAAACCACAGAAAGTAGTGAAAACACCAAGACTTTCATGTGTTGAAGGGTTCTATGTAGTACACCAGTAAATAATTTACTCTTTAATGTTGCCTATTTACAACTAACCTTTTTAGAAACATTTGTGGCCTTTCAATCCCTAACACTTAAATTAAACTGAGTAAACTAATCCAGGTTTTATAGACTAGGATCCAAATTTCATTACATATGGAATTTCCCCTCCTGCCAACATTACTCTAAAAGCTGCATTAAATATTAGAGACCAGTTTAAACAGATCCTTATTTGAGCTATTTTGATCTCCCCTCCTTTTTAATATTTCTTGTACATCCACATTTTTATGGTAGTATTCAGTGTGCTTTTAATTTTGTATTTTTTATTATATGTAAACATGTTTCATGTTTTAAGTTTCATAATTGTTCAGTAACTGTATACTACTTCATTAAATTGATACACCATAACCATAATATGTCAAAATGCCTATCACAGGGAAATAATTATTTCTGATTTTTGGTGTGATGGATAATGCTGCACTAAACATCTTTGTGCATATCATTTTTTCTTCTGAATTATTTCCTTAGGAAAAATTCCCAGAAGTGGAATTACAGGATCAAAGGGTATGAACATTTTTATGGCTCTTAATATGTGCCAGTAGAATTTTCTTTAAGGATTTATGAAGCCACTGAGTGGTCTGAAATGGATTTCAGCATTTGACCAGGACTAATAATCCTTTCATGTAGGTCTAGGTTGGCAAGTGCTTCAACTTTAGTGTTTGTCATGTACATTAGCTAATTTAATAGTCTCTGCTTTGTGAAATAATTATAAGACAGGTATTGTTTTGAATTAACCCTTCTGCTTATACATAGTAGAAAATTTGTTGTTATTGTTATTGTTATTGTTGTTACTTTTTTACCATGTGCTTTGAATAAACATATTTTACTGTTTGTTTGTAGGATTTGATTAGAGACCAGGGATTTCGTGGTGATGGAGGTAAGTAGTGATTTTAGGGTTGCTATTTTTTTGTTTTGTTTTGTTTTTGTTGTTGTTTTAAGGCAAAAATGCAATTGCTTTGCTGCTTGTCTCCTTTATGGTTGCTTTTTTTTCTTTTTTTTCATGAAACAGACACAGAGAAAAATGTGTAGAGAACCAAATGGGTTTTTGGTTTCTTTGTGTTTTGTTTTTTTAATATAGTAGTTATCATTTACTGGTAGCAGAATTTAAAATTATCCATAACAAGGACAGAACATGAGAAGACGTGGAAGAAAGTCTTAAATGCTTCCCTTCCAATCTTAGGTTCTCCACCAAGGAGGGCCCTTAATTGTTTTATCCACTTTTTAGTTTCTGCTCCCTCCAATGCTGGAGTCACTAAATTTCTTTTGGCCTACACTAAATACTTACAGATAGAGCTTAGAATCAGATTGAGTCATTCTATATCATTCTTTGGGATTGCCTACCACATCTCAATTTGTCAGACTTTATAAAGTATTTCCCATCCACTTTCTAGATCTATTTGAAATATACATTTATTTCATGGAATGGACACTTAATGGAAAAATTTAGTCTTGCCCTGATTGATATAGTAAAGAAAGTATACAAATGAGAGATTATATTAATGGAAAATTTTAGTTACTCCCTGATGGGTATAGTGAAGAAAGTATACAAATGAGAGATTTTAGTAAAGATTTCTTACAGAATTCCCATCTATCTGGCTTTTCCTCTAGCAAAGATAATTTTAAGAAAATGCTTTTTGAGCCAAATGTGACAGCATATGCCTGTAATCCTAGCTGAGGCAAGAAGAACATGAGGTTGAGGCTAGTCCAGTGTACGTAGCATGGCTCTCTCAAAAAATAAAACAAGCAAACTCTGTATAATGTACCCCACATGTTTTCTAAGAGATGGCATTTGAGACTG
The DNA here is from genome assembly GCF_011762505.2 of Arvicanthis niloticus. Taxonomy (NCBI): domain Eukaryota; kingdom Metazoa; phylum Chordata; class Mammalia; order Rodentia; family Muridae; genus Arvicanthis; species Arvicanthis niloticus. Next base: position 23,896,838 of record NC_047672.1, read on the forward strand.
TCTTCACGTTGTCTTGCAAGAGGTCCTCTGTGCTTACCTTCTCAGCTGCCTTCTGTCTTATAAGGAAGACTGTTAGCTGTACACTGTGCCTAGAGCTGGCTTCTTCGCTGTGACCTTCTGTATCTTCAGAATAGATCCAAGCCCACCCAGACTCCATATTTTTATCCTGAGTAAACATTATAAGCCATATTTTGTTATGGTTCTGTACTCCTGTCAAGATACCAGGTAGCAAGCCTAAATTACGTACTTAATATTGACTTTATCACATATTCAAGAGTTTGTGTTGTTTGTTATTCCATGAGCCTGCCAATTAATGTTGCTGCCAGTTTGACTTTCGTATGTCTTAGTAACTGTGGCTGCTGATAATTTTGCCCGATACATCCAGCATTTAAATGTTTCCATCATGTTAGCATCACAGTTAACTTAGTAGTAAACAGCCTGCTTAGTACCTAAAGTCAAGTGGCATTTCTTGTTCTTGTAATGAGTCACTTTGAAAAAATTCATTGGGGTTTTTGTGAAAATATAAGCAGATTTTTAAAATATCATCCAGAATTATTTTGTGAAGCAGGCTTCAGTTCATCTAATTTATTCCCCATGACTTCTTTCATTTCTTCTGTGTGTCTGTCTTCCTGTGTTTGCCTGCCCCTCTCTTTCTCTTCTAACAGCCCCCTTGAACCAGCTGATGCGCTGTCTTCGGAAATACCAATCCCGGACTCCCAGCCCCCTCCTCCATTCTGTCCCCAGTGAAATAGTGTTTGATTTTGAGCCTGGCCCAGTGTTCAGAGGTAGTTGGGCTCTTCTTTCTTGTTCTCACCCAAGCAAACTAAATATAGATAGAGACTCTGTTTGTGCCTCACCCTCACAGCGTGTGTTTGTAAGTGTGAGAGTTTGAAGTACTAAATCTCTGCTTGGCCTGGCTGGAATGCTCTGAATGTGCTTCTCACATACTCACTACTGCAAGCTTCCTGTATGCTGTTCATTACAAAGTTTTAAAAGCAAGACATTTCTGAGTTGGGATTTCCATCTTGCTTACTGTTGTCTTATTTCTGCTTGGTCTTGGTAACTTCTTAAATTCTGGGAGACACAGGCAGGATTCTTTTTATTTAGTGCATTGGATGATACTTTTCTATTAAGTAATATTAATATTGTTTAAGAAAATAAAAACATATATGGAAACCCCTATGAAAAAGTTGTATATTGGGCATATGGCTCACATCTATAACCTCAGCACTTGAGATGTAGAGGTAGGAGGAAAACCACTGCAGGTTTGAGGCCAAAGAATTCTTATGAGACTTTTGACAATGTTTTGAAATTTAATAATATTAGTAATTTTTTGTTCTATTTTCCCCTTATATTTGATATATATTTAAATTAATCTATAAACATGAATTCAGAAAAACTGAATTTATATGTTGACTTATGCCCCTCATGTAAGGAAAGTTATTTGTATAACTGTCCCATAGTTTACCATGTCATATTTTAATTCACTGTTAAATTGACTAAAATTTTAAGATAAAGTTGAATATCTTTTTATAATTGGAATATTTTACTGCTTTGATACACTTAGTGACATCTAACTAATATAATGATGGTACTTTAGAGTTTTCCATCAGCCCAGCTGTTTTTCAGACAAACCATAAATATAGTGGAAGTCATTCAATACTTAGTGATGTAATTAACTAATCCAATAAATGAGAACTGTGCCTGAAACCTGGGAAAGTTGTTACTGCTTTAAAATGTGGAAATTTATCAGTGAGCAGTATAAAATGTACTATGCTCTAGTTAAAAGAAATTCCGGACACCATTTTCTTTTAGAAAATTGCATATGCAATCATAGAACTTTCATATGGCACTATAACATGATGTAGTGGCTGTCAAACATCTGTCCAGATGTTTTAAATACATTTAAATACTGTCATTTGTATCTGTGCTGCTGGAAAGAGCCTCTTTTTTTTTTTTTTTTTAAACCTTTGAGAATAATATTTTTTAGAGGTTTTTCTCAGCTGCGCATGAAAATTCTACCTAGAAATCTCAGGCCTTACTCACTGTCTCCTCTGGGGAGTCATTGCTCTAACCTCCTCTGTCCCAGATACTGTACATATTGCTACTGAGTAACTATAAGTTTACATATCAGAAAAGCTCCATTTCTGCTGATCTGAGCCTACTTACAAAGTTCACTTGGCATATAAAATACTAGAATATGTCTGAAATATGGATGAGATGCCATAGCATTTACTTGTTTACCCTTATAATAGCAAGTTCTCAGAAAGTCTTCAAGCCTATGTAGTGGGACTGGGAGGATAGCTCATCAGTCTACAAATACTGGCTGTTTCTCCATAGGACTCAGGTTCCCTTCCCAGCACCCACATGACAGCTCACTACTCTCTGTACCTCTGGCTTCAGGAGTTCTGACATCTTCACACACATACACATGCAGGCAAAGCACCAATGTACATAAAATAAATATAAATAATTTTTCAAAAAGAGAGCCTACTTAGCTTCATTTATATTAACTTTGCAATAAAGGTAACATAGTCTACATTTAATAGAAAAAAAACCCTCAAGAACCACTGGCACTGCTCACTATCTCTTAAATAATAAATATAAATGTAAGACTAATAGGAAAGAAATATTTAACAGGAAGGCCATTAAGATGATTCTGTTTTAATGTTTACATATTTTTAAAATATTGAGACTACTGAAATAATACAAAGTAAGTTTGTTTTGTAAGATTTGCTTTGAGGTATGAAGCATAAAGGAGGAGAATGGATGGGATAGGGAGCTTGGGGGATGGGGAAGGGGAGAGCATCTGAAATGTAAATAAATAAAATATCCAATAAAAAAAAGAAATTTGCATTGATTTTGTTGTTGAGTTTTTGTTAGTTTTTTTCTATGTTTTATCACACAGGGTCTTTGTATTATTGGACTCTGGCTCTCCTGGAATTCTCTCTGTAGACCAGGCTGGCCTCAAATGCAGAGATTTACCTGCCTCTGCCTCCCTAGTGCTAGGATTAAAGGTGTGTGGTACCATGCCTGTGCATTGATTGTGATGTTTTAATTTTTTTATCAAAGGCACAGGAACTTGGGAGTGAATTTTAGAAATTGTGTCTTGGTTTAGAGATTGTATTTTTCTAAATTGTTTATTATTATTTATTTTAAGGGTCATTAAATTGGCCAAAAAACTAAAAAAAAAAAAAATTTACTGTACTAATTACATATCATGCCTCTTTTGGCCTACCCTTTATTAAGGGCCAATATTTAAATATGTACTCCATTTTAAAGTAAGTCTAGATCTCCCCACTTTCTGCCCCTGTTATGTGGACATATTTGCTCCTCCTTAATGCTTGCTCCTCCTTAATGTGGATAATTTCCCCTTTTTCTAATTTAGGGTCAACCACAGGCTTGTCGGCCACCCCACCTGCCTCATTACCCGGCTCACTCACTAACGTGAAAGCCTTACAGAAATCTCCAGGGCCTCAGCGGGAAAGGAAATCATCCTCATCCTCATCTTCGGAGGACAGAAGTCGGATGGTAAGGATCTGGGCTCTGCTCTTTCTGTAACTGGGCCATTTAATTGTAAGAACACTGGGATACAAGGGTCCCATCACATTAATAGGGTTTTGCATAAAGTATATTCACACAAAACTGACTTTTGCTCTGGTTTCTAATATTATTTTTGAGGCCATTTTGAAAGGGAAATAATAGTGTTCTGTTTCTAAGATAAGGAAAGAGAAAAAGAAAGCATGAGTAAGCATATAAAGCATGTGTTCTAAAGCTGATTCAGAATTCCAGTGACAAATGACAAGACCAAATGACAGTCTTCCATATTAGAAAATAACTTTCTTCCACTTTTACCTTACCAAAAAAATTGGCTGGTTTGTTTGTTTGTTTCTGATGGCCAAATCACTTAAGACATATAAGGAAATCCAGGACCAATGTTGACTTAAATTTTCGGCACTTGAAGCCAAACTAGCCACAAATATATAGCCATGAATTATTATGCCTCTGTAGTTCCTCCAAATAGTTAAAAAGCCATTTTATTTTAAGAATAACAATATGTATATCTACACATAGTAAATTACTTCTATTTTTAACTTTTTAATTAGTATTATTTTGTGTTTATGGGTGTTTGACTGCATGTGTAAGTACAGCATGTACATGCCCGTGGTGAAGGAGGTCAGAAGAGGGTAATGGATCTCCTGGAACTAGAGTTATAGATGATTTTGAGCTGTCAGGTGGGTGCTGAGACTTGAACCTGGGTCCTCTGGAAAAAAAAAGCCACTGCCCCTAACTTCTGAACTATCTGTCCAGCCCCAATTATTTCTACTTTTAAGTAATTATTCCATCCTTGTATTGGCTCAGTTTAAATTTAATTTTATTTTTTTTCTCCTTAAATAATTTTATTTATTTACATTTCAAATACTAACCCCCTTCCCAGTCTCCCCTCCATGAATCCCCCATCCTGAATTACTACTTCTAGAAGCAATATTATCTGTGTAAATTTAATTTTATATTTTGAGTCACGAGTATAACTATTACTTTTTCAACATGGATATTTTATTGTCTTCTTCTTCCTCTTCTTCCTCCTCCTCTTCATCTTCCTCCTTCTCGTCTTCTTCCTCTTCCTCTTCTTTTTTTTTTTTTTTTTTTTTTTTGAAGACCTTGCTCTGTTTCTAACTTTCTGTCAGGTAGGTCATATATTTAGCATGAAACATTAAGGTTTTTCTCCTTTGTTTGCCTTGGCTTGACTTTTACACTTTGTTTTTCAAGAAAACACTTGGTAGAAGAGACTCAAGTGATGATTGGGAGATTCCTGATGGACAGATTACAGTGGGACAGAGAATTGGATCTGGGTCATTTGGAACTGTCTACAAGGGAAAGTGGCATGGTATGTATGTAATACGATGCCATTGGCACAATTGGGACACGGTATGTATGTAATACAGTGCCATTGGCACAAATGAGATATGTTAAGAAGTGTTTATTTTAAAAAAAAAGCCAAATATGGGCATAATAGCATATATATCCTTAACCCCAGCACTCAAGAGGCAGAAGCAAGTAGATCTGAGTTCAAGGCCAGCCTGGTTCACAGAGAAAATATAGTACAGAAAAGGCCACACAAAGAAATATCTTGGGGGGAAGAACAACAGGCATGATGACACACACCCCTATATTCCTAGCACTTAGGAGGTATAAGCATGAGGATTAGGAATCCAAGTACATCATTAGCTATATAGAAAGATCAAGGCCAACTTGAGTGACAAGAGATTGTCTCAAAAACAAATATGAAGTCAAAATATTCACTGTTTGCATTGTTAAACTGTTTTCATCAAATGCAGGAGTTCTCCAAAGGTTTCTAACAAAAATGGTGGACCATAAAAACTGGCTTCAGAGTAGCCAAGATTGCTGTTAGTACTTTACAATAATGATTCAGAAAGATGAAGATCAGCACACTATTAGTCCCAAAGGAAGTTCATTTTTCTTTTAGAAGTATCCCTTTTGATGATTTTATAGGTATTATAAATCACAAGTAGACATAAAAAGTTTTTAGCCTCACTACTTTCTAAGAATTAGAAACTCAAAAGATAGAAGTCATGACTTTCCTTGAACACAGATTTTTTTTTTCATTGATCATGTGAAGATTGTAATTGTAATCCTGGTTATTTTGTGGAAATATGAAAGGTCAGCGGTATGTACACTGAGCCTAGGCAAGTAATTGGACAGCAATGAACAGGTTGATGTTTGGGAAAAAGAGGCATAGCAATAATAGAAAATGAAAATAACTCAAGTACTTACTAATAGAAGAGTCGGGTAGAACATTGACACATCCATATATGGTTATATAAGAATCAAAATTACATAATAGAACTACATTGATATGGAAAGGTTTTTAATATATTGAGTTGTTTGAAACAGCATGTGTAATGCCTTATATTAAAGATCTATATAATGCATTTAACAGTATAAAAATACTATCTGAATCTCTCAACTTTATTTCATATGCATTCATAAGTTTTATACTGTATACATATATAAGTATATATATGCATATATATAGACACACATATACCAAGGTTTATTTCTGAGTGCCATAGTTAGGGAGATTTTTTTAATGACTTATTTATGAATATGAGTGCTCTATTTCCATGTACACCTGTATGACAAAAGACAGCAACAGATCCCATTATAGATGGTTGTGTTCCATCATGTGGTTGCTGGGAATTGAACTCAAGACCTGCATGAGTAGCCAGTTCTCTTAACTAAGCCATCTCTCCAGCTCCTATGGGGAACCTTTACATTTTCCTGGAACATTTAAGCATTGTTATGTGGTATCTGATAAAATTAATACTATAGTACTTTGGTAGTTAAGAAAAATCAAGATTTATAGTGGTTATGTTAAAATTTATTAAAATGTCTAAGTGTTCAGGTAATTGAAACTCACCAACTGAATGAATACATTTGTGGTTAGTAAGTGTAATATTATTAGCCTTCTAGAAGCTCTCCACATGCCCTCTTCATTCACTCACCTTGCAAAGACAACTAACATCCTGACTTCAATAGAATATATTGTACAATCTTTTTCTCAATATTTCAAGATCCATTGATGTTGTTGAGTGTGTTTGTGTGCCATTCGTCCTCTGAAGGAATCACATTTCACTCTTTGAAATGTGATTCCTTCCATCTATGGGGTAATAAGCATTTGGGTACTTACCACTTGATGAAATTCTGAATGATGTTGCTGTTTATATTTTTAGTATATGTCTTTTAAAGAACATCTGTGTGTATTTTTACTGGCTATATGCCTAGGAGAGATTTTTAGAACTATACCATATGCATACTCACAATTTTATATATTCTCCCATCAGTGCTGCCAAGTAATTATACCAGTTTACATATCCACTAGACGTGTGTAAAATACTAGAAGTGTTTACACTGTGATTATAAGTTTAATAATTTTCCAGTTCACATAAGTAAGCCATAACTTTTGGGGAAAAAAATTGGCAGGTTTCTATTTTAAGCCAAGTTGCATTGGACCTCCTGTTCTGTTGTCCATGGTTTGAGCACTCACTTGGTAAGTAGCACCTCAGTCAACATCATTAAATTATTAGGAGAATTCTGAGTACTTAGGTACCTAAGCTGTATCCCCGGGGTGAAGAAGTTCGCTATATTTTAGATAATATTTTCAGATCGTAGTATAGGAGTATCATTGTTAGTTGCTTTGTATGGGATTGAAGGATGTGTGTGCCCCATAGTATTTGTTAAAAAGAAGAAGAAAAGTAGTTTATTACTAGGTAGTTAAATATAATTTATTTACAGTTTAGTAATGATGTGTTGAAAACTGACAAGTAGCAAAAAACCCAAGAATAAATATTTCATATTTTACAATTTAAAATTTGGAGTAACAATTTTCTTTCAGGCGATGTGGCAGTGAAAATGTTGAATGTGACAGCACCCACACCTCAACAGTTACAGGCCTTCAAAAATGAAGTAGGAGTGCTCAGGTGAGCGGAGATCACAACTTCCCAGTGGATTGACTTAAAGACACAAAATGTGACTACTTAGAGTTTATGTTCATATTGTTCTCCTGATATGTAGTGTCGTTTGGTCCTGCATCTAGAAGACAAGACTGAATTAATGGAAATAAAAAAGGTCTGATTGTGTATAATACTAGTTCCTTCTAGGAAAGTAATACCCTAAAAATTCTAAATATATCAAAACACATTTAAAATTGTATTTAGTCCTAGGCCCTGGGACTTGAGGACCACTGACAAATGAGAGTAAATCCATGATAAGAAAACTTAGGGCTGGAGAGATGGCTCAGAGGTTAAGAGCACTGACTGCTCTTCCAGAGGTCCTGAGTTCAATTCCCAGCAACCACATGGTGGCTCACAACCATCTGTAATGGGATCCGATGCCCTCTTCTGGTGTGTCTAAAGACAGCTACAGTGTACTCATATACATAGAATAAATAAATAAAATTTTAAAAAAAGAAAAAAAGAAAACTTATACAGGGAAGATTCTGTAATTATAATTTTATGTGAGGGAAATGTTCAACAAAACTGAGATTTTAGTCCAGAGAAGGCTGTTGTATTCAAGAGGGTACATAGTTACTCTTGTATTGTAAAGAACAGAACAAGGAAGCTAGTTGTGGAGGTTAGAGGAAAATGGTTTTACTTCCACATAGAAAACTTCCTAATAAGTTTAGAACAACTTAAACAAATGAAAGCAACCTCTGCTTCCTCAATATATTTCTGTATTTCTGAATGGAGTTGGAGGTTAGACTCGATAATTACAGGTCAGTCTTGCTTTGTTTCTGGTACTTTTTTCTGAAAGCATTGTATTGATTTGGCTCTTTTTAAAGAATTGTTTGTTACTCATTGTCACGTTTCTTTTTGACAGGAAAACTCGACATGTGAACATCCTCCTTTTCATGGGCTATTCTACAAAGCCACAGCTGGCTATTGTTACACAGTGGTGTGAGGGCTCCAGCTTATATCACCATCTCCACATCATTGAAACCAAATTTGAGATGATCAAACTTATAGATATTGCACGGCAGACTGCACAGGGCATGGAGTAAGTTCAATGCTGTTAAATCTCCATATGTGGCCTTTGAAATCCACTTAAGGATACTTTAAAGGTCCTAAGGGGTTGGATATTAAGTTTCTGTACAAATGTACTAACTACTAGATAACACTTGCATATTGAAACTGTTATTTCTCTAGTTCAGCCTTTAAAGTATACAAGAAGTAATGTATCTGATGTGAAGTTTATAATTGCAAATGATGATTAACACTCCATGATTTATGTGAACAGTGGAAGTACAGAAAAGCAGGAACCCTCAGAAAAAAAAGACCCACTACCACTAAAAAAAGTTATTAATAGTTAATAGGAAATATGTGACTTATTTGTTGCCTTTAAATCATTTTCTCTTACATGCCTACATTTTTTACCATAAGATGGCCAGTTAATAAAGTTTTAAATGAATATCTATATTTTAATCCTTGTTGAGAACTTCAAGTTGTAACAGCTATATCTACTGAATTTTACTTTGTAACTCAAGAGATATGTTTTTTATGATTTATACTGATTAAAATGAACCAGGGCTGGGTGCGGTGGTGCCCACCTTTAATCCCAGCACTCAGGAGACAGAGGCAGGCAGATCTCTGTGAGTTTTAGAACTAAAGATACTCTGTTTCAAAAAAAGTACTTAGCTGAAAAACAATAAAATGTAAATTTGAAAGTTCTATGAATAGTTTAAAAGAACGGCTTAATTCTGTGTGAATGGACTATTATATCATTTAATCTTTAAAATGTTATAAAATAGATATTTTAATTTCACTTTTACTGGTAAGGAAACAGGCTTTTAGTGTAAGTAACATGTTAGGTCACATATTTAGCAAAGTTGTCTTAAAACCTCTTATTCTACCTTTGCATCATCAAATTGGAACAAAAGGGTAAAAATGAATACCTGTCCTAACAACTCTTGTCTCAAGATCAGTTACAGGGAATAAACACATAAATGTATCACCTTCCTTCATTCTAAACTAGGCAATAACTTGCAAGCCTTTGTTCAACCAAAATGCTTTTATCACTGTTCTATTGCTGTGAAGAAACACCATAACCAAGACAACTCTTACCAAAGAAATCATTGACTTTCCAGCTTGCCTACAATTCTAGAGGTCTAGTCCATTAGCATTAGGGCAGGGCACTGGAGAAATGGTTGAGAACTATGCCCTGATCTCTAGACAGAAAAACAGTCCGAGCCTGGATTAGGCTTTTGAAACCTCAGAGTTCACCCCAGGTGATACACTGCAAAAAAAAAAAAAAAAAAAAAAAAAAAGCCACACCCATTTTGACAAGGCCAAACCTAATTCTTCTAATCCTTTTAAAAAGTGCCACTCCCTATTAGCATTCTAGTGTCTGAGCCTATGAGCACATTCTTATTCAAACGAACATACACACACACACACACACACACACACACACACACACACATACTCATCACACACACTTCACCACCGGGAGGAGCAAGACAAAGTATTTACTAACAAAATAGACTCAGCCTTTCAAGAGAGCTAGAGTTTTAATGTACTCAAATCTAAAAGAGTGTATTAAAACCTTAAGAAGAAAATCTCTGGCAGAGAGCAAAGCTTCCTCCTTTTTCCCACTGAGCTCTAGCACTTCTGCAGTAGGCTGAGCACTCTCCCTCAGCAGCTCTGTATCTGCACTTTTTTCTCTGGAATACTGGTACCATAAATACTTTTATTTAAGATTGTCTCACTGATTAATGTATATAACTAGTATGTCCCCCACTCACTTTACCCCTTTCTATGTGCTAATTCTAACAGACTTTTAAAATTCTCAGTTGCTTCCACTAGGTACAAACTGGGTAAGAGAAGGGGCTTTGTTTTGTTCATTGAATTATGGCTATTGCCAGGACTAGGCCCTGGTAGATATTCAATATCTATCAGTAAAATGAAGAAAAGCAAGGAAGGCAAGCAGACAGACAAGACAAGACATACATGCATGATTATACAAAACTGTATTGTTTACTGTCCAGAAAGGAAATTCAAATTCTGCTTGTATCAAAATTTAGAAATGTTTTAAAAAAAATTTTTTAAGGCAGAGGGAATAACAAAAAAGATCTTTTGATATAAACAGGCAATAAAAACTAGTATTTATAATTATTTTGAGAAGAAAAGGTAGTGGAATGACAGGGTTAGTTAAAACAGGTGTGATCATAGGAAAGAACCTATGAAAATCAGTAACTCCAGAGTTATCAAGAAATAGGTGATACTTTCCATTATTTACAGTTTGGGATTACCAATGTACTTTTATAGAAAACTTGAAAACACTGCTTACCTGCCGATACATGTATGAACATCACTCTATCAGACTTTTCCTAGATTTTCGTAGCTGAAAAAGCAGTATTAAATTTTAAGTCCTCTAAGAGCGTTTACTTTTTATTATCAATTTAAAACTAATGAAGCACAGTATAATGCCTTTCCTGGGTTTTGTTTGTTTGTTTGTTTGTTTCCAGTTGAGATGGTAATTTACATCTGCCTTGTACCAATATATTCTAGTTTCTAAAGTCCTTGACAGTTGAAAACTCTGTATTGAAATGACTAAGGAAGTTTGGAATTAAAGTGACAAATTTTTTCCCCTCTGTCTTTCAACCCCCATTAAAACTACAATAAAGAAATATTTATATAAAGACTAAACTAATCAGGATGATAGGAAGAAGACAGTAGCAACATTTTGAAAGTTGGAAAGCAGGTGGAAAACTGATGATAAACTTTAGTAAAACCAAAAAATGAAATTATTAGTTGCCAAAGGAAAAATGAAAACCATCATGTTTACAACACAACTTTCAAGAGTCTGTGCAGAGATTAGCTTCAGAAATTGGCAGTTCCCGTGGTAGGAGACGCTATTCTGTTAATCTCTCTCCTAGCAAGTGCCTCTGAGCAACTGGCAGAAAGACTGGAAGTTCTCTGGAAAGTGGGAAATGAGTGTCTCTGGCTGGGGAATTCTGCTATCTAGGATTTGGACATCTTACCAAAACAATGGGATTAGGCAACTGGACTTATCAAATAATGTTCAGCTGTGCCGCCCATCTCCCAGCTTTTTGGGGTGGGAGGGGGCAGTGTTAGGGCTTAGATCTAGGGCTGATCCCTAGAACAAATATTGTGCCACTGAGATAAATCTAACCCAATCTCTTTTGATTCTCAGAGGCTAACAGCCAAACCAGACTTTTCCTACAAGACAGTCTTAGGAGTCTTCACTAGATAATCTTACCAGACCAGGAGGAAGAGTGTGCAGGGATTCTGGAGAGTGTTACTGTACAGTTCACAAACAATCAGCTGGACAGTTTACTAGTGGCTCACTTGATCTGAGTAAGACACAATGTCTCTGACTCCTCAAACATGAGAGAAGTCTGATAGCAGTGAAAGCTGGAGACACACTGAGGTGGTGTGCACTGGAAGAAACACACCAAGGTGGTGTGAACTGGAAGACACAGATCCAGTGAGAAGAGATTGCCACTCTCACCAAGAGCAAGTGTAGTAGTTTCCTTTGCGAGGTTAAAAAGACTGCTCGGTACGTTGGCATACACTTTAATCCCAGCACTTGGGAGGCAGAGACAGGTGGATCCCTAAATTTGAGGCCAGCCTGCTCTACAGAGGGAGTTCTAGGACAGCCAGTACTATACAGAGAAACACTGTCTCTAAAAAACAAACAAATAAAAAATGTTTTCATTAAGCAGAGTTGTTTCTAAAAAAATTTTTCCCAGGCATGGTAGCATATGCCCATGACCCCAATACTTGGTAGACAGGTAAGAAGATCGTCTGGTCTACACAGCATGTTCCAGGCCAGCCAAAGCAATGTTCTACCTAAAAGTCATTATTACCATTGAATTTCAAAAGGTTGTTTAGATGTTGATACTTGTGGCATAGGAAATGGTGTTCTTTTCAAATATTTTAACCTTTAAATGTTGATTTAAAATTCACTAGGAATCATATAGTTTGTTAGAATTCATTTGAGTTGTCTTCCACAAAAGAAACTATTATGCAAAATTCTGTTTTGCTGCTTGCGGTGGCACATACAGTCTGTAACCCTTGTCAATCACTTGAGCTGCAGACAGGAAACTCAGTCCAGACCACCTTGGAATATATGGTAACTTGCCTCAAAATCATTAGTTTTGTCTCTTCCCCATTAGTGCTGGGCTTAAAGGCATGCAATACAACACACCTGACCCATATTTGCATTTATATGAGTGTTGTACATATGAGTATGAAAACAGGAATCACCAGGTTTACTAGTGGTCATCTCCAGCAAGGAAAATAGAGAATTAGTATAAACTTTAAAAACTGCAGAAGCTAACGTATAAAACTCTTAGCAGTATTTGTTGGGGTAGGAATATGAGTGGTTTATACACTAACTTTTGCGATGATTTGTCTTAATTTCAAAGTAAACTTACTACAAAGTAATAGAAAATCACTTGAAAAAAATGTAAACACAAATACATGCCAGTAACTTACCATCTAGATACCTGCATTTGATGGCTTAATGTGTGTTTTGTGTCCTTCGTTAATTGTGTATGTTAATACTGTACATATTGATTATGTTACTATTTTGTAACTATAGAATTAGGATTTGCCTTCCCTTTTACTCTTTGCATACCATTACTGGTTAATCAATAGTATATTCAGATCACAGCTCTGCTGCATATTTACTCAGTGGCTCCTTATATTTTTTTAGATGCCAAATATTTTTGTGGTGTTTCAATATAGTATTTATGTATTAGCCATTATATACATTGCTACATGTATGTACTTACAGTGTATCATTGTTCTTTATATTCTATATGTGCTTCCTCACTTATTCTCAATGAGCAGGAAGTCAATGTGTATAGAGAGATCGTATAACGTGCCCCAGTGCGGTCCTTTGAGCCTTGGACTATGTTACTTCTCCAAATAATTCAATGCTTTCCCCGACCTCAGCCCTTGATGCAGCTCTTGTAGTTCACACTTCCTTTACTTGTCATCTCTCCTAGACACTGCTAGTCCTGTCCTGAGACCCCCAAACCTTGTTTCTAAGAATACCATCTAATGATCTTGTTCACCATTTTATTAAGAAACTGTGTTGAACAGGAAGTAGTGGTATGCACCAGCTTGGGCCACAGAATGAGGCCCTGCCTTTTAAAAAAGAAAAAGGAGAGAGTTCCTTAGACTTCCATGCTGCTAGATCCAGTGGTTAAATTCTCTTTGTCCTCTACTTAATCCTATTTTTAATCTCTTGTTAGTCAAACTTTGGTCTGAATAGCATCCAGCTGGGAATCCTTAGAAATACTGAATTTTTAGATAGTACCTTAGATCTTCTGAATTTAATCTACATTTTAACATGATCTACAAATAATTCTCAAGCGTATAAAGGTTAAAGAAATGTACATCAAAGTATATATCTGATTGTCCTATTAGCTGTTCCTCAGCTGGTTGTCATCCCTCTGGAACTTCAGTCAGTTTCATGGTGTGGGAAAAAAATCACTTTAAAATCAATTCTTTACCAACCTCCAGCTACTTCGTTTTATATGTATTTACAGCTCCTATCAAACTGTCTGCTCAACATGTCTTGATTGCTCAGCATTAAACTTGATTGTCTAATGGGATCACATGTGTACTAGGTCTAAAACTGCTGATCTTTCTTCAGCAATGTTCTTCTCTCAGCCGCTTATCTCAGATACAGTGAGCCTCGATCACCACACCTACTCTCTGTTCCCTTTCCCCAATGCTTGTTACTGCTCAGATCATCTGTGCTTTCCCTCCAGTCCAGTCGACTCTATGTCAACGTGCTGTTCTGTGTATATGGGAGTCATGCATCTGCCACAGGGCTCTGACCTTTTTTCATTGTCCCTGGTATAGTCTCACCCTTAACAGCATACGCTATCTTACCTCCCTGAAGTCCTTCCTCAGAATAGCCTATGAAAGGTCCTCTTTAGCCTAAAATGACAACCCTGGACCAGCCATCCTTCCCTGTCAGGTTCCCACCTGGTACAGTTAACAGTATGTCTTACTGATTTGTCTTTTTTGTTTTCTGTGTTCTTCACTACAGTGCTAAGTATCTTGCTTTATCTCCAAGACCAAAACCAGAACAGTTTTTAGTTAGCACATAGTGGTTTTTCATTAAACATATAAAGTAATTTTTAAGAATACATCAAAATAAATCTCATCTCCATGTTACAGATTAGTGGTCAAAAGTTAGATTGTAAAATGTTCCTAAGGTGAGCAACACAGGTGTAGTTTAAGCCCAAGTCTGAATGCTCAGAGCCATTCCTCTTCCCATGTCTCCTTGCTCATTTCACCTACACTCTTCAGTTTTCCTGTCTGCATGGATAGAATTATTGCCCCTTCACCTGCCTCACCAAGAAACACACCAGATTATGCAACCAGATTATATAAAAATATTCTGAAAACATCAAAGTACCTCACGTGTACAAAGGTAATGGTAGTTTTCCATTTTCTTATAAAAATGTATCATTGTTTCTTTTACATTTAGGTCTTTGGTCCACTTCAGATGACTTGTGTCTGAGGTTGCAGTTAAGGCTCTTTTTCCCTATGTGGATATCCAGTTGTTCTGGCAACATTTGTTGAAAAAGACAATCTTTTCTTCAATTTTACCTTTTTTTTTTTTTTTTTTTAATGATAAGTAGTATGTCTCTGTCTATGTTTCAGTTTGTGGGTGTTTGATACAGATTATAAAAGTGAAAGAATAGTACACGTTTTGCTTTCCCATGAATATTATAAAATTCATATTTATATACATAGCTATTTATTTTGTTGAGGCCAGTTTGCTATTTTTTTTAGAAGTGAGTAAAGTATTTTCTAAAGGGGCATTTACTACCCTCTCTAATGTATGTCCCAACTAGGAAATGGAGGAGTTACAAAATTATCCTATTGGTGTATTAGAAGACCCAGTATCACTAAGTTCTTAGTTCTTCCCCAGTTGCTCTCCAGCTACCGAATGATGCCAACCACAGTATGAACAGATAGAGGTTTAGAATTGGCATGCTGATCTGACCATTTATAAGGAAGTGCAGTGGCTAACTATTTATCATCCCTGACATTTGAAGCCAGGTATGGTGGTACACATCTATAATCACAGTCCTTCAGAGGTAAAGTCAGGAACGTCAGGAGTTCAAAGTCAGCCTGGGCTACCAGATTCCCTATCTCAGGCAGGAATTTTAAAAGGAAAAGAAGAGGAAAAAAAGAAAAAGAAGAAAATAAAGAGACAATTTTGTAGGAAAAATAACAAAGTTGGAGTTTAGTTGAAGATTATAAATTTTACTATTAAGACCATTGTAATCAAGAGAGTGTGGTATTTGTATAACTATACACATATAAATCATTGTGGATGAAAAGATGTAGCTTAGCTATAGCTCTAATTTACATATTCTCCTCATTTGATTTTCTTTAAGCAAGGCGCTAATGTAATTCATGAAGACAGTTCAACAAATGTTGCTGTAACCACTTAATATTCATATAGAAAAACTAAGCTATTAACTGTTAGTTGGCACAAAACAACATTTGAAATGGATTAAAAACAAAAATCTATTATTTTAAGTAGCAAAGGAGAAAATCCTTGTAGTATAAAAATAGGCATCGATTTCTTAGAACACAAAAAGTAAGGGAAAGAAAGAAAAGAAATGGCTTGAAGTACATCAAAATTCAACATTAGTTTTCCTCCAAAGACACTGTTAAGACAATGAAAATATGTCTGGGGATATGTACTACCTAGTCTGCTGAGACCTGGGTTCAGACCCCAAGATCACAGGCAAAGATAGGTGAACAAAAGAAAATGAAAGGACAAGTTACAGTCATGGAGAAAATGTTTGAAAACATAGCTGATAAAAAGTCTTCAAGGCATATAAAGAACTGTTGAGGTCATTAATAAAGCCTAGGGACTAGAGAAATGATTCGGTCTTTAATCAATGCTCTTCCAGAGGACCCAAGTTTCATTCCAAACACCCACAACTATCTTAACTCTAGTCCAGTGTATCTGAAACCTTTTTCTGGACTTCTCAGACACCAGACATACATGTGATGTGCAGGCATACATGCAGGCAAAACACCATCATCATCATAATAAACATACAGGCAAACATCTATATTATAATTATAATAATAATAATATACATGTAGGTAAAACACCATCATCATCATAATAAACATACAGGCAAACATCTATATTATAATAATAATAATATACATGTAGGTAAAACACCTTTGTAATAATAATATACATGCAGGCAAAACACCTATATAATAATAATAACAACAACATACCACTCGGTGTGCCACAGAAACTAGATGTGGTGACACTTGTAATCCCTGCCCTTCAGAGGCCAAGGAAAGAGGATCAAGAATTTGAGTGCCATGTCAGTATAGTGAAATCTCATCACAGAAAAAGGATGGAAGAAGTATGGATTCAAAACACTTTCTTAAAGGTGTTATATGCAAGGCCAGTAAGTATATGCAAACATTTCATAGCTACACACCAGGAAATGGTACCTTCAAACTATGATGGGAGCTAGCAGCACATCCCATCAGAATGCCCATTTTCCAAACATGCAATACACAAGTCTCGGCAAGGATAACAATCAGCCAAAACTCTTTTACCTTATTGGTAGGATTGGGGGAAACCGTGATAATTTATTCTAATATTAAACTTAGCATGTTAGCAGATCTAGTCCTGCCTAAATACCCAAAAGAATAACAACAGGAATCAACAACAAAGGCTTATACATACCTACTGAAACCCAAGACGACCCATATTCCAACCACTAAATGTATATTCATACTATACATGCAGCTATCATGTGGATTTTATAATTCGTAGGCTGAGCAAAAATAAGTATTTCTTTAAATTCTAGGAAAGACAAAGCTAGTCCATACTGAAAGAAAACAGTTTCAGTAGTTACCTAAGTCTAAAGGCATATTTTAATTGCAAAAATGAAGAAGCTCCTTTCTAACTTTTCAGCACATGTATTCATTTTTGGTAGGTGTGTATACTTCGTGGCTGTGTAGCCGACAGAGAACTAAGGGTAGATGGCTCTCTCCTTTCACCATGCACAGCCAACTTGAAGCAGCTGTTGTAACACTGAGTTCTGCTACATTTGCCCCAGCTTTTACTAACCACTATGTCACTAGTTAGCAATTAGATGTATCTTGATCGATATCTACCAAGTTCCTGACCCTAAATTTTCTCACTTCAACCTTTCAGTTAAATTTTACCTACTTTATTCTTGCTGTGTTTCTTTCAGTCAGATTTCTGCTTTGATGCTCCTCCCGAGGTTCCAGGTTCAGTTCCTCAAACCCACATTGGACAGCTCGTAACTACCGATAACTAGTTCCAGGAGTCAGTTTCCTCCAGCACCCTCTTTTAGCTTTCACAGGCATCTGCACATGTGTGACTGGTAGACAGAAACACATCCATACACATAAATGAGAAATACAATAAGTCTTTAAAAGGTTTAAAGCAGATGAGACCTCTAAGTGATCTCTGATTTCCTTTTGCCATAATTGATGGTGTGGAAGCACAGTGCTCCAGAGCCATGACAAGATCATTTAGATCATAATCAGTGTTGTGAAGGAAACAGCGTGAAGTGAGAATGATGGATGAAAGGGGTTACTCTGGTTACGGTAATTTAAAATGAAATTTTGTTCAGATAAAAAATAGTTGCAGATCTTGCTGAGGATGTGTGATAGGAAGGTGTGAACAGTCTGAACTATTTATAAATCTCTAGTTTTAATAGTGCTCATGACAAGACTTGGATTTTATACCCTGATTTTAAGTCAGAATTTAGTGTGGTCACTGTTAGATTTCCGAAGTTCTTTATATCTGTTTTCTCCAGTAATAAGACAAATAACTTGCACCTATTGTAGTTGATTTGGCAGCCATGTAGTGAGTACTTCACACCTGCTAGGCCCTGTTCCATGCACCGGAAATAAATAGAAATAAAGTCTAAAACTAAAGTCGTTTTTAAGGATAATTTAGGATAACTACAGATGGATGAAATGTTGGCAAGTATGCTGGTACACACCTTTAGTCCCCAGCACTCAGGAGACAGAGGCAGGCAGATCTCTGTGAGTTCAAGGCCAGCCTGGTCTATGCAGTGAGTTCCAGGACAGCCAGGGCTATCTAGTGAGACCATATCTCAAAAAAGATATAATTATCATCATAGTCATAGTAATATGTCATTATGAGAAAATTTCTTCCTCACTAATATTAATAAGTTTTAAGAATATATCATACCTTGATACAGTCTCATAAATTGTCTTTACCAAACTTTCATAGTCTAAGGATGTCTGCATTCTAAATGGAAAGCAAGCATGCTCACATGTAAAACACAGCAAACAAGGATCAGACTATTGCATTCATTACTCCATAACTGGGCAAGGAATGATTACTTTCCATTGGGTTCCTTGTAAGAAAAGAAGAGTGTTTGTTCATTTAGAGTATGAATAGGTGGAAAATAGAATGGAGGCTGATTTGGGGACAGATGCAGGAGGGGAACATTGAAAGAGGGAAGGTGTATTTCAAGAACATGAATAAACAGACTTGACTGAGTGAAAGGTTTGTATTTGTAACTAGTAAAAGAGAAAGCAGAGTCCTCCTATACAACAGGATTAGGGCTGTATATAATCGTGATGTGTTTCTATAATCCTAAAATTACTGTCAATTATTATGTAAAGAGGTTATCACAATATATCGATTTTAGTTGTGTCACTATTCTGAATATGTCTGTACACCACTAAGATGCTCTATAGATTTTGAGGCTGGAGTCCTACTCAGTCTTACTCAGGTTAAAATGTTTTGTTTTTCAGTTACTTACACGCCAAGTCAATCATCCACAGAGACCTCAAGAGTAATAGTATCCTTCCTGAAATTGGTCTGCGAAGTCTGAAAGCACCCTGAGTTTTTCCTCCACATTTTGTCTTCGTGTTTTGTAAAATTAGTTCCGTACTAAGTTTCATATGCTATAAAGAAAATGAACCAGTTTGCATGAGAGTATGATAGAACAGGATACGGCATGGTTGGGCTTCTGAGTGGCTGGGCACTGTAGAAGAGTCTGTCAGAAGGCTTTATCGTAGTAGGGCTTTTTGTCTTGCTTGCTTATATTTTATGTGCCCTATAAAGTGGATATTTTGTGGCAACTGCTTTAATTCATCTAATCTGGCTCGGTAGTAGATAAGATTTGAAACCGAAGGTTCAAAATTATTTAACAGTGACATGAAAAAAAAACACGATTTTTCTTTTTGTCTCTCAGTCCACACAGCTCCTTTCTGATATCACTGTATTCTAATAAAGAGCCTATATAGCTTCCCCCCAGAGTTAAAGTATATCTGGGCCAAATCAAATTAGAAAGTCCCCAGATATCCCATAGGCTTAGGAAGGAATCTTAACTTTATGCTCACACATTTCAGGCCTGGGACATCTTAAAAGTAGGTCATATAAGCTAAATAGAACGAATTCTTGTTTAAAACATATTTGTTGACTTTCAGAGGTCATATGAATCACTCTATTTTAAAAAGAACATATTACTATAGAATTATAGAAAGTAGCTCTTTTACCTGAAATCTTCAAAATGCTTTATTTAGGAGGAAAATGAGATCTGTTTTTTTTCCTTTACTTACTGCACCTCAGATATATTTCTTCATGAAGACCTCACGGTAAAAATAGGTGACTTTGGTCTAGCCACAGTGAAATCTCGGTGGAGTGGGTCCCATCAGTTTGAACAGTTGTCTGGATCTATTTTGTGGATGGTAAGAATTGAGGATATTTCTCAGTTGATCGAATTCTTCATTCCTAAACTAGTGACTGCTTACTAGAAAGTCACTGACAGGCTTAACAGCAGTATTTACAATTCCCACTATTCACAGGAATAACATTGTAAGCCAGGCACATGCCTTTAATCCCAGCACTTCGAAGGCAGAAGCAGGTAGTCTGTTAGTTTGAAGCCAGCCTAGTCTACAGAGTTCCAGAAGAGCCAAAGCTACAAAGGAAGAAAGACCTTGTCTCTTATTTTTTGTGTAAATTTTTTCTTGTCTTTAAAAAAATTATTGTAAAACCAGCTTCAGTATATTTAAACAAAATTTATATTATAAATTATTTAAATGTTATTAAAAATTGTTTAAAATACGTTGTTTGCTGGGTTTGGTGGTACACACCTTTAGTCCCAACACTCAGAAGGTAGAGGCAGGTGTATCTCTGAGATCAAGACCAGCCAGAGATGGGTGAGACCCTGTCTAAAAACAAAACAAAAACAAAGGCACATCTTAAGAAACCTATTCTGAGAGAGAGGGCAGGGCAGGCAGTAAAGGGAGAGAACACGCTATTCATAACAGAAAGGCTCTCTCACACTTTATTTGAGCCAGAATTGGAAATAGACTTCTTCACAGTAGAACAGACTTCATAATTATGGGCCAATTGGAAGAGAAAAGACAAAAGAAAAGAGGATATTTTTAGTCGTCCTGTGCTCTCTGCACAGGTCTGTCTCCTTTCTGCTTTGTAGAAGAGAGTCTGAAAGATTTGCAAAACCAGTTTCTGCAGCAGGCTGTTAGAGTTTTTTCTAGGAATCCTGCTGTGAACCCACAGTGGTTTAATGTGACCTTTCCAAGGGTCTGTAGATCTTTTTCTTCCTGTCCTTCAGTCAGTGACACACTGCAGCTGGTTGAATGGAAGAACAAACAAGAGTCCAAGCCGTTGCTGTTAGGTCAGAATAGAGAGAGCTATAGCTCTGTTGTCACCGACTTTATATTAAGAGTTGGTATTCTCTGCTAATATCTGTCTGTTTAATATTGAAATGAATTAGTAATTTAATAGTCAGTTGAGTTTTAATGTCTTAAAATATTCACAGAGGTTGTCCATATAGACAAACACTGTATGAGCTTCAATTATATTTGAATAAAAACAATCCTGAATCCAACACATTTTGAAATATCAGCTCTGAGCTGAATACAGGTGTTCTAAACATCTTTGTGCTGTTTTAATCATTAAATTAATCTTCCCTAACACTGTTAGGTCACCCTGCTAGAAAAAGAAAAGTTAGAAGGGCTTTCAAACCCATATTTGTCTAAATAGCCAGAATAATATGTAGCAGTCTCCAAGAAGCAGATTCTCCAAATAGTAGAGATAGATTGAGTATGATTTCTGGGATGAAGTCAGTACAAGTGCAAAGTAGGAGAAAAGAAGCTGCCCTTCAGAGGTGGGCGGGAGAACTGTCCACTGGCCATTAATTTCAAAGTTTTCTAGCCTTCCTTTGAACCTCTTCATCTGAAATGTTAGGTCAGACCAGAGAATGACAGGACCCTTTCTTAGATTCTATATGACAGTTTTAAGTTTCTTTTTAAAATCCTTTGATTATACATTTAACTGTTTTAACTAATTAGAAGAGACTACTTGGTTGTAATCTGGCTTTCAGGAACCTTTTAGGCACATAATTCTAACAAAGATTGCAGTGTGTCCCAGGGAGCTGGGGGGAGGGTCCTTTTTGGTTTTGAAATTATAGAAGCAAAAGATTAAGATAGATCATTAACATGCTTCACCAGTGTATTTAACAATAGTGCCAAAGTAGGTCTGGGTCCCGTCTCTAGGTTTGTTCTTTTTCAAACGCCTTGGTTTGTATAGTTAGTAGAGTATTAGACAAGATATTTTATATTTTCTTCTGATTACTTTTTTGTTGATACCCTGGATCAATGAGTTAATCTTTTATTAAATCTTGCTGAAGTTTTTTAAGAGAAGAGTAGCCAGCCAATCATGCACTTGATTGTTGAACAAATCTTTCAGGTTGCTAACTGCCTTCAGAAAAGAGTATGGGGAACTGTAGAGATTGCTCAGTTGGTAAGAGCTCTGGCTGCTGTTTCCAAAGACTTGTGTTTAATTCCCAACACCCATGACAACTCTCAAGTGTCTGTAAACTCCAGTTCCAAAGTATCTGAAGCCCTCTTCTGCCCTCCATAGTGCACAGACATATATGCAGGCAAACACCCATACACAGAAAAATTGAAATAAATTGGCTGCACTTGGGAGGCAGAGGCAGGTGGATTTCTGAGTTCAAGGCCAGCCTGGTCTACAGAGTGAGTTCCAGGATAGCCCGGGCTATACAGAGAAACCCTGTCTCGAAAAACCACAAAGAAAAGAAAGAAAGAAAGAAAGAAAGAAAGAAAGAAAGAAAGAAAGAAAGAAAGAAAGAAAGAAAGAAAGAGGAATAAATTGGCTGGTTGTAGTAGCACATACCTTTAATCCCAGAGGCAGAGGCAGGTGAACTTCTGTGAGTTCCAATACAACCAGAGCTACATAGTGAGACCCTGTCAAGTTTTTGAGGGTGTGTAATATTCATAACTTGAAAAAGTAATTTGGTCATAAACCAGTTTATGTGGTCCTCTGAATTATTTACAATAGTCTTTTCTACTTTCATTTATATCGTAGAAGAGAAATAAATTTATGTGAAATGTTTAATAAATTAACAAGTTGAAGCTCTGTCCCACATGTTTTCTAAGGAGATGGCATGCACCTGTTTGTCTAGCCATCTATCAGCAGTAAAAGCAAACTCAAGTTTAACACAGTTCTTCAACTGATCTAAATTCTATCCTCTCCAAAAAAATTACTTGTTCATCTTATCACAGTGGTATGTGGTTAGTTTTACACCATATCACTCAAATAGCACCTGTCAACAACATTCATAACAAACAGTGGAGAAGACATTCTCCACTGTTGTCCTTTAATCTCTCCAGGTTTCCCAGAGATCTTCCGTCAAATGTTTCTTAACTTTGGGCGGACAGCAGAATCGTGTGTAGAACTCGGCATAGCAGTGGATGGGTCCCACTTGTGGATTCGGATGTTCTGGGTCAGACTGGAGTGTAGTCAGCACTGAGTGGGCTCCACAGGCAATTCTGACATGCAGCTATAGCTGAGTCCTGTTATTCCTCAGGAGAGATACTTCCTTGCCAAGAACAGGAACGTTGTCTTCCTGCTAAATTGGCCAAGTTTCACTAATACCCTTTGCCTCTTCTTCAGTTCCTTTCTAACAACACAGTGTAAGAGATGCAAAGCGAAGGAAGAAACCCCAGCTCTTCCTTCACCAGTCATTCATTGCAGTTCATAAAAAGAAGAGACTGAGTTGTACAGCAGTGACTAAATTATGTGAAAATTTGGCAGATAGGATTTGATCGTTGTTTACCCTAGAAACAGCAACTAAACATTTAACGAGTCAACCTGTTATTTCTTACTTTCATTAATAAAGCATTTTTTTATACTACACATTTATGGTGTAACTTGGAAGGATATTTGAATTTATCAGTCTCTAAATTCTACCATTATTTTCTAACATTCCCTGAGTTGAGGAAAATCATTTATATCAGTGAGAAAACTTCATTCCTTTTCCTACTCCCAAGCTTCTTCTAAGTGCAAGCCTAGTATTTCTTTGCCAACAAGACTAGGAAGTGGAGACTCACTCTGATAGGATAGTCTTGAGAAATGGTCACATCGCAATGATGATTGATGTTAGTTCAGAAAGAGGGTTGCTGATAAAATTATAAAACCTTAGTAATGCATCATGAAATCTCAGCTCAAACCAACTCTTTCAGAATTTGTAAAACGGGAGTTTTCCCCTTTATCTTAGTTGGATTTATTTCTTTGACCATTAGTAGAAGAATTACATAGTCAATGATTTCTTTAAATAAGATGTTACTTTGTGGATTATCGTTTGTATTTTAGTCTTTATTCAGCTAAAGTTTATCAGAATTTTTCTCTTATATTTTAACAGGCACCAGAAGTGATCAGAATGCAAGATAAAAACCCATATAGCTTTCAATCCGATGTGTATGCATTTGGGATTGTTCTGTATGAACTGATGACTGGGCAGCTACCGTATTCAAACATCAACAACAGGGACCAGGTGAATATCTATCATCTCTAGGAGTTACTTTAGTATTTCTCTTAAGGCTCTGGTTCTTTATGGGAAGGAAGTCTCGTGATGGAGGTAAATATGAATGATAGAGCTCTGATCTCTCTGGTCAACTTTAGAACATGTGTGTGTGCTTTTGACGGTATTAACATTTTTGCTTGAAATGTTGGTCATAAATGTTATAATGAAATGAAATCCCCAATTTTGTGACTAGAAATTCGAAGTATAACAATAGAGTATCATTTGTTTCTTGACTAAAGCAGAACTAAAAGAATAAACTCTGGAGCCTGATGTGGTATGTGTGCCTTTAATACTCAGGTGCCAGAGGCAGACAGAGCTCTCTGAGTTAGGCTGGTGGAGGGTTCCAGGCAGACCCTGCCTTTTTAGAAACAGAAAATTTTAACTTTGCTGTGATCACAAGCACAGGTGTATTTTTGTCCTTTGATTGTATCACAGTTTGTACTGTCAGATCACGGGCTCAGCTATGAATATATTTATGCCACACTCTTCCAGAATTATTAAGATGTTTAAAACAACAAAAAGCAGCATGAGGGGCTGGAAGATGGCTCACTGGAAGCATTTGCTGTGTAAGCACCGAGGTCCTGGGTTAAGACCCTGAATACAGAAGAAGCTGCTGTGGCCGTGCCTACGGCCCCAGTGCTGGAGGGAAGAGACAAGTGGGACCCAAAAGCTCTATTTCCAGCCAGCCTGGTGGAAATATAAGGGATACATTGTAAATAACAGTGAGGCAGAGGAGTGATTGAAGAAGACACCCTGATGCCCACTTCTGGCTTCCATATTTATCCAGGCCAGGATACCCACATATAGGCACATGTGCTCCTGTGTACTCAGGTGCATGCACACACACACCAAAACTGGGGAAGAAAGTGTGAAATGGCTGTTACATAATGTTGTAGCTTGTTTATAATGAAAATTCTACCAGAAGGGCATATTTTTACTTCCCTCTTTCCTAGGCTCTTACTCTCTGGTCTTCATTCCAAAAGATACCAGTAGCACCTCACAAAGCTTTGCTCATCTGTGTTTTCACACTAAATTCTCTGAGGCTTTTCCTTCTTTATTTCATTCCCTTCTTCCACTCTCTCTTCACCTTTCAACAGAATAATATTGTGTAATCTAGGCAGGCCTTTAGATCTTGATCTTCTTGCCTTCATGTCTAGAATATTGAGAATGATAGTTTGTGCCATCAATTCCAGTTTACCAAGGCCAAAGAGTGAATGAATTATCTTTGCTAAAATTAAAATCATGCCTCAACATTTTTTTAAAATGTGTGGGTGTATATGGAAAGAGAAGAGTGATAACAATTAAACAACGTCATTAAAAGAGAGTTGCCATGTAAACAGTGTTTAAAGAGTATTTATGCTATATGCTGTTGTTTGCATCGTGATCATATAAAAGACTGCTTTGAAATGGAGAAGCTAGGGCTGAAGAGATGGCTCAGCAGCTGTATGTACTGCTCTTGAAGAGACCTGAGTTCAGTTCCCAGAACTGACCATGTGAGTGGGCTCACAACCCACTCAAGGGGATCTGACACCCTCTTCTGGCCTTCATGGGCAACTGCACACACATACTTGAATCTCCACGCAGATGCACATTCACACATATAAAATAAATTTTAAATGGAGATTATAGAACAGACTATGATTCCATGAGGTAAAGTCCAAGCACCTACACTTGTTTATGCTTCTGGAATAGTTCTGATGCATAGCAAATGTCTTACTTAGGGTTTCTATTGCTGCAACCAAACACCATGACCAAAAAGCAAGTTGGGGAAGAAAGGGTTTATTCGGTTTACACTTCCACATTGGTATTCATCACTAAAGAAAGCCAGGACAGGAATTCAAACAAGGCAGGAATCTAGAGGAAGGAGCTGATGCAGAGGCCATGGAGGGGTGCTGCTTCCTGGATTGCTTCCCCTGGCTTGCTCAGCCTGCTTTCTTATAGAACCCAGGACTACCCACAGTGGGCTGGCCCCTCCCACCTTGATCACTAATTGAGAAAATGTTTTAAAGCTAGATCTCATGGAGGCATTTCCTTAACTGAGATTCCTTTCTCTCTAATGACTCTAGCTTGTGTCAAGTTGACATACAAAACTACCCTGTACACCAATAATAAGACTTATTCCAAATTGTAAAAGCAAACAAATAAAATGATAGGCTTTATGTATCACTATGTTCTTTCACTGAAGGGATTTTTAAATTTTATTTTATAATTGTGTATTTGTATAATATGTATATGCATATGTGGAGATCAGAGGACAACTCTGTGGCCTTGGTTCTCCCACCTTTATGTAGATTCTAGATATTGAACTCAAGTTGCCAGGCTTGTGTGCCAAGAGCTTTATTCACTGAGCTATGTCTCTGGCCCCATACGTTAGTTTTGGTCAGTAGCTTAACTCTCAGTCTTTTTGTTGATAATTGACTTTTAAACTTCAACTCTGATCTAGTATAGAAGAATTGTGTTCTAAGTTAGCCTGTACTTTTTGTAGTGATTTGGTAAGGGCTTACAGGTTCAGCAATTTCAGTCTGTTGTTCATGACTTCACTGATTCTGAACCCACAGTAAAGCAAACATTATGACTTCAAGAGCATGTTGAGAAGGAAGCTATTCACCTCAGCAGACAAGAATACTGAATCTCTGTATGACCTTCACCCCACAAGGATCTTGATTCAGAGATAGACAGACAGACAGACAGACAGACAGACAGACAGACAGACAGACACAGGGACGGAGGGAGGGAGGGAGGAAGGAAGGAAGGGAAGGAGGGAGGGAGGGAGGAAGGAAGGAAGGAAGGAAGGAAGGAAGGAAGGAAGGAAGGAAGGAAGGAAGGAAAGTAGGTAGGTGGGTAGGTAGGTAGAAATTTGTTTTGTTTTCATATTTGGTTGGTTGGTTGTTATTGTGGGTGGGTGACATGCAAAGCTCAGAGGACAATTTTCAGGAGTCACTTCTCCTTTCATGTGAGTCCCTAGGATCAAATTAAAATTTGGTTTGGTGGTAGGTGCCTTTGCCCACTGAGATATCTTGCCAGTCTAAGGCTTAAGGCCTTGTATTAAGGTCATGGTTCACTATGAATTAGCTTTTGTTTAGGGCGAGAAATCTGAAGCATCCCAGAGTGATGAATTCAGCTACTTATTGGCATTTGAGATGATTTGTCTTCCCTGGAAGTATAATAAATGAAAATAACAGAAAGGCTTGTTCTTTCTGAGAGAAGTGAGTGACCAGCAGAAGGATGAGGCCTTCGTCATTTAATTTTTCCTGGCAGTATAGTTGCAGTTCCTAGAATTTTCCTGTCTAAAGCCAAGTTACAAGTTTAGTGAAGGAGAAGGAAGAGGAAGGAAAAAGGTTCTAATTCTTCCCCTTGTTCTACTTGACTGCCCTATGTATCCTATGCTCTTCAAACTGTTCCGTTAGAGGAACTTGCCCTCTATTACACTTCTATTTGAGAATCCTTGAATTTTCTTCTTTTACATGAGAAGTTAGAGCAACTGCTTTTCTACTGTACAGTGTAGTTAACACCCATCTGTACTCTCATCGCGCCATAGTTTGGGGTGTGTGTTTGGCATATAAACTCAAAGCAAGACCCTGCTTGGGTAATACTGATACAATGGCAGGCCTTGGACTCAATACTTGTATTTTTTTTTTTTTTTTAATTTATCTGAGTACACTGAGACACACCAGAAAAGAGCATCAGATCCCATTACAGATAGTTGTGACCTACTATATGGTTGCTGGGAATTGAACTCAGAACCTCTGGAAGACGAGTTAGTGCTCTCTCAAGTGCCAGCTTTTTTTTATTTTTTTATTTTTAATAGCATCTCATGTAACATGAGCCTAGACTGGCCTTGAACTTCTAGCCCTCCTGCCTCCACCTCCAGAGTGCTGGGATTACCTGTGTGCTCCAACACACTCATTTTTTTTACACAAATTATTTCAACAACAACAAAAAATGCTGTTGATATCTACCATAAGCAAAGCACTGTGGAGTATCAAAGGATTCCGCAGAGCAGAGGCAGTCCATGGGATTGTGCTGGACATGGTCAGCATGCATGTCCTCTGGTAGTTCTAAGGAAGGACCCAGGAGCAGGAGATGCCAGCAGAGCTGAGGATGCACTGAAATAGTCTCAAAATTTCAAACCAAGGTATTGATTTTGTCACTGTCGTGCCCCGTGACTTCATCCACAGATTGTATTCAGGAATGTCCTGTTTTCTTTCCTGCTGTTTTTGGATCCAATTGCGCTTCCCACCAAGGAGCAAACCAACACCTGCTTTATGCTTTGCACCAGCTAAATTTTGTGGGGCATATAAAAATGTGAATTATCTTCACGTTTTTCCCCCCTCACATCCCTTCTGAAAGAATCTTGAAAAAATGTAGACCTCTGTGCACATTTTTAAGTTGGCATCTAAAATGTTTTCTTACATGTTAAGTAATTGCAAAGAATGTCAATTTCAGTATAACTTGGTTAAGGTTTGAAACTACTCTTGGGCTAGGTGGTGGTGGCACACGCCTTTAATCCCAGCACTTGGGAGGCAGAGGCAGGCGGATTTCTGAGTTCAAGGCCAGCCTGGTCTATAGAGTGAGTTCCAGGACAGCCAGGGCTACACAGAGAAACCCTGTCTCAAAAAAAAAAAAAAAAAAAAAAAAAAAAAAAAGAATTAGTCTTGTAGGAGGCTGGAGAGATAGATGGCCCATCCGTTAAGAGCACTGACTGCCTTCCAGAGGTCCTAAGTTCAATTCCCAGCAACCACATGGTGGCTCACAACCATCTGTAATGGGATTCAATGCCCTTTTCTGGTATCTGGAGACAGCTACAGTGTACTCGTATAAATAAGATAAATAAATAAATTAAAAATTAGTCTCATAGATATGGTTGGCTATTTATGGCTGACCTTAGTCTCCAGCTCCTTAAGAAGTCAGATTGATGCTACATAACCCTAAACCCCTCTATATAACATATTGCTGATAGCCCAGGGGTGACCCATCCTGAGGGTGGGCTTAGAAGAGGGCTTCCAACGAGCCAAAGGAAAAGGACAGCCCTCTTTCTGGGCAAGAATATTTCTTTACAGCATACCATGTCTCTCGGTTACTTGAACTCATTTCTATGGTATACTAAAAATTATATTGTATTTTTTCATTAAAAATGGTCAGCTGAAAATTCAGTTAACTGTTGAAAGTAAAGAATTCAAGAAACTTTGAAAGGAGTTTGTTATAATTCATTAGCACCTACTTAGACACTCATTTTTGGAAATATCTTCTTGATGTCCCATAATTTTTGTAACCTGAAGTGATATGTACTAGAGTCCATATTGGTAAAATGTAAAGGCCTTTTTAAAAATAGAGGTTAGGTGCAACAGGAAAATTCTTCATACGTACACCTAAGTGGTTCTCTGGCCAATTAAGATTCATTTCATTACTGAGTACTCATGCATGCAAGTTCCCACAGAGGCCAGAAGATGGCATTATGTTCCCTGGAGCCAGAATCATTGGTGTTTGTGAACCACAGGATATGGGTGCTGAGTCTGACCCTCTGTAAGAGCAGCAAGTGTTCTTAACCAATGAGCCATTTCTTAAATTTCTTAATTTAAACCCCTAGATTTAAAAAAAAAAATCCATATGTGATAGACACAGCCCTCTTTTCCAAGACCACATGTCATTAGAGGATGTGGATGAGACATATTCAAAAATGTCAATAATCAGATAAAGTGTAGATAATCATTACAGTGGTTGGTGGAGAGAACGACATTATCATGTTTAAAGATGTGGAAATTTAGAAGGAGGAATATATGATGAGCAAGGGTAGAGCTGAATTAGGCCTTGCTTTATCCAGATTCGCAATCAGCTGAAGAGAGCACAGCAAGTCATTGCAGGCAGAGCAGGATTTGTATCTGCATGGTCTTCTCCCAGTTACTATTGTCACTTTCTTAGCTATATTATTTTGGGCAAGTCCCGGTCCCTTGTTTTTGGGTTTTGAGCACTAAATACCTAATCTCAAACATGGGATCAGTTCCTACACCTCAGAGAATTGTTTCTAATACCAAAATATATATTTTGTATAGTCCAAAAGCCCCAGGTTTTTAGGCTTCCAGGCTTTTTTTTTTTTTTTTTTAAATACCTTTCACACCTTTTCTAGGAATATAAGCTATCTGAACTGTTGTCCTGTGGGGGGGATGGCAGGCCAGCCTCTTCCTCTCGATGAAGACCTCCTAAGTGCATGTTCTGAGTTATTACCTATCTCCTATTACTCCAGCGTATTCCTGGGTTCTCTCCTTTAACTTGTATCACAGAGACAACACTGAAGTAAAGCTGTATTACAGGTTAATAAATGAAGTTCTGGCATCAAACAGGAAATACCTTTCAGATATGACCATTTCTAAAATCTATCAGCCCTGTCTACAGTGAAGTTCCACCTTTTTCATGCTAGCCTCTAATCTGCCCCTTTCAAAATCCTTTGTCTTGGGTCCCCTCTTCCCTCAGACACAATATTCTTAAACTAGATCTGCCCACCCTCAAAAGAGCCAAAAATTTAAAAGTTGAAGAAATTAGAAAAACTCTAATGAAGACAAGACAGGAGATTTTAGCTTCCTCTATCTGTCCACCTCTCTTCTGGAGGCTGCTCTGCCTCTGATGGTGTAACTAAATGGCTCAAGTGACTTTCTAGAACAGAAGCTCTTTACAGCTGCCAAGTGACTGCTATAAAGTGCTTAACTGTTTTCCCTGCTGCACATGCATGAAGGACTTACCAGCCATGGTGCCCAACAACAAATAGTATTCAGTAATCTTTGTAAAGGAGGTAAGAAGTACTGTCTCATCTGCATGTCTCTGCACACTTGCTCAGTGGGACACCACTAGAGAAGGAGGGGTGCAAGCACCAGGGATTAATTCATTAGGAGGGTTTGCTATGGGGCTGGGGCCACAGACCAACTTGCTTGTTGATAAGGGTACCCAACAGTTTGTGATGGATTAGGAGGCCAGACATTAGCACTGCTTTTTATTTTAGTTTATCAGAGTTTAATGTACATATAGGAAAGTACAAATGCCATAAATATATAGTTGGTTAAATTTTCATTACTTATAAATAAATTTCTGTTTATTAATAAGAATGTACGATTTGCCTATTTCCCTTCAGATAATTTTTATGGTGGGACGAGGATACCTATCTCCAGATCTCAGTAAGGTACGGAGTAACTGTCCAAAAGCCATGAAGAGATTAATGGCAGAGTGCCTCAAAAAGAAAAGAGACGAGAGACCACTCTTTCCCCAAGTAAGAAAAATATCTGACACCCCAAAGTTACTCACTGCATAGTCTTCATATGCAGATTTTTAGTGTGATGCAGGGGAGTGGAGGGATACAGTTTGGGTTTTGAGTTGGGACCCTGCAGATCCAGATGAGCAAACAAGGCAGTGATTTGATTTTATGAAAGAAGTGTGGGATTCCAATACAAGCTCCTTAGCAGGACTTTGCGTTTGTCCTGCAGTTCCCAAGCTCTTAAAATAATCTTAAGAGATTATTTTATTTTATTTTATTTTATTTTATTTTATTTTATTTTATTTTGTGTATGGGTGTTTTGCTTGCATGTGTATGTGTGTACATTTTGTGTGCCTAGTGCCCCTTGAGGCTAGAAGAAGCCCCCCCAGGGACTAGAGCTGCAGCAGTTGTGAGCAGTGGTGTGGGTTCTGGGAAGTGAGCCATTTCCCCAGCCATAGTTCTCAAACCTTTTGTTCTTAGATCCTTTCACATAAGTTAAAATAGCTAATGAAAATAACACTGTGAGTTTATAAACAATGAAAGTAGTGAATAAGAGTGGTATTGAGTTGGTTTTCCCCCTATTGTTTTTATACAATTAACATACTTGGATTCTCCATTTTGTACTCACTGCGCTTCAGTGTCTTACACTATGTTGCCTCTAATGGTTTACTTTTCTACTTACACTTTTGACCGGGGGTTATTCTTGATAGTAAAAAAAAAAAAAAAACAGATTATAAATTTTGTTTATGCTAGGTTTTTAAACTTCTTTATTTATGTATTTATTAAAATTTTAATTATGTATTTATATATTATTTTATTATGTATTTATGTTATTAATTTTATTTTTATTATATTCATGCTATAACTGTGTGCTATATAAAGGGTCTTACTTCAACTGACCCAGGACTCAGTTTGTAGCCTGGGTTGGCCCGAAATTCACAGTTATCCACCTGCCTCTGCCTCAGTGGGTGCTGAGATTAAAGGTGTATGCTCAACACCTAACATCTTCTTTAAAAAGATTTGTGTGTGGGTGTAGATATGCGTACATGTGTGTTGAAGTACCCAGGAAGAACAAAAGAAAGTATTAGATCCCCTAGATCCAAAGTTTTAGGTTTGTAATTAGTTTTCAGTTTTTACTTACCATTCATTTTAAGACTGATAAGAAAATACCCAGTTTCTATTTGTTTATTAATCAAACTGCAAACAATGCTCAAGTAAAATCTCATTCTAAATGAGCTCTTAAATATACTGCCCAGAATTTTATTCTGCACTCACTTTTTCTTGTTTTCTGTTCTGTCCCCTCCCCCACCTCTTTCTTCTTCCTTACAGATTCTCGCCTCCATTGAGCTGCTGGCCCGCTCGCTGCCAAAAATTCACCGCAGTGCATCAGAACCCTCCTTGAATCGGGCTGGTTTCCAAACCGAAGATTTTAGTCTGTATGCTTGTGCTTCTCCGAAAACACCCATCCAAGCAGGGGGATATGGTGGGTTTCCAGTCCACTGAAACAACCTAAATAAGTGAGACATTAGAGTAAGGTAGCAACACAAACAAATGAACTGTTTTCCTTATATTTAAATTAAGTAGGATTCTCAGTTATTTACAGGTGAGCCAAAGAATGTTTGTGTTTAAAAACTTAAAAATTCCTTTCCAAATCTTAAAATTATACTGAACATTGAATTTTCAACATCAGTGCATAAAAATGCACAAACATTGCTAAACATTTTCAGTGCCCCTTCCAGAGACAGGTGTTACTTCCTAGTCTGAGTTTGTTTTCTTCACTCAGGGGTCCAGTTATTAAGCTCGCGGTTTCTCTCAGTTTGCTCATGCAGCTCTTGTCATTAACTATCACATGTCATGGGGACCAGAGGAAGGCTTCCCTCTGCATGTCCACAGGTAGGGAGGACACAGTAGGCTAGCCTGTGTCAGCATTGTGAACTGAGGTAATAGAACAGATCATCCCGGGCTTATCCTTTCTATTCTCCTGTAGGCATTTCTTTTTACTTAGAGTGTGTGGAAGGCCTCTATTTCTTTGAAGCAATAGATAATGTCTTTTAATAAATCGTGGATATAAGTGCCAAAAATAGCACAGTGGCACTTTTGACTTAGGTAGATGACTTAATGTTGGATTTTAGTGGAGAAGTACAAGTTAAGGCTCTTCTTAGATGATATTTATGTTAAAGATGCTGTACATATGTAAAAGTCAAATTTCTTTTGCAAATGCCTTACCCTTTATTCTTACTTCCTTCCCCAAAAGAAAACTTTACAAAATTATGAGGATCTTTAAGATGTTTGCTTTTTGTTTTTGTTTTACTTCTTTAGATAATTAGTTGCCAAACAAGCAGGTAATGGGCTGTTCTTAGGTTATCCTTACCTCTTCGGTGTATTTACAGAGGTCAGCAGTCACTGAGCCTGTGTCTCATAAACTTCCTTCCTGATAGTCTTTGTCCAGGAAGATCCCATCCACCGTGTCATGTACCTCTAATGTTTACATTTTTTATGTATAGAAAATGAGTGTGATATAACCGTGATGGAATATAATTTTCCTGTGACTTGGAAAGAATCTAAAAGCAGAAAAGTGGAATCATGTGGTCTTTAAAGACCAAATCTTGTTGATATTCAGTTACTCAATTTAGACTTGTGATAATGCTTAAATACAACTCAAAGCAAAATTACTCAACAGACAGATCATATTTGCATATATGTTATTCTCCTTTGAAAACAATAAAGCAGAAAATTGGGAAAACTTTAATGATAACTGAGTTTGTAAGTACCGCAGATAAACTTTTGAAATATTTGCTTTACCTGCACTGTTAGATTTCATGTAAGGAAACTGCCTGTTAATTATTATGATTTGCCTTTTGTCTCTCATTTGGATAAGTTAAGAATGTCATTGTAATCTTACATGCTGATTCATGATTCTAAATATAAGAGAACATTTCTCATATAAAAACAAAATACCAAAAAAAAAAAAAAAAACCACAAGCTCAGTGGAATTAGGGTCACAAGTTCAGGGCAGGACTGGCTACATAAAGATCCTGTCCCAGAAAACTTAGGACTGGGGATATAGTTCAGTGGTAGATTACTTTATAGAATGTGCAAGTGTTTGTATAGTGTTTGATCACCAGCATGGGAAAAGGAAATGAGGGGAAAAAAAGAGATAACACAATGTAATACATTAGAAACCATCAAAACTCAGGATTTCTAAATCTTTGGTGCCATAAAGATGAGTTTATTGGTAGGTGGTTGTATGTAGCTAACGAAATTTTTACAACTTTACTTGGCCCATAGAATACTCAAACATTTTAAGCATATGAAACACAGTATATGGAAGGATTTTTTAATGGAGCTCTTTCTCTAACTCCCAGCATACCTGTCTTACTAGTGTGTTCCTGCCATCATCCCTTGTCTTCCTCTACACTGCCACCACTCATGTCCTACCATCTTCATGTGACTCATTCACACTTCATCCTTCACTTCCTTCCTGTCTTCCTCATCTTTTCTCCTTTCTTTATTAGCTCATCAGCATTGGCATTGCTAAGCTCTCTCAAGCTGCTCAGAGCCTCATGTGCTGTCCCATAGGCTCTCAAGCATTACCCCAGAGAATGCATAGTAATTGATTTTCCCCTTCCCATTTGGCTCACTGGGAAAGCCAAAAGAATATTAAAATATGGCAATTAAAATTTGTAGGTAACATAGATACAGAGAAATTGGAAGCACTAGAGTTAAATCGCTTTCCCTTCTGTGTATTAATGTTAGTGGTGCTATTTTGTTTTGTATTATTTTGCCAAGAGCTCTAGTTGTTTGTTTGTTTGTTTTTTTTCCATAAAGGATTATACCCTAATGCTTTGTTTTGGACCTTTTTATTTATTTATTTATTTATTTTATGTTGTGTGATTTTGGGCAAGTTTCCTGACCACTTTACAACTTGCCCATCTGTAAAACAGATTCACTGTACATCCCAGACTGGCCTGGAACTTTGGATTTTCCTACCACTACCTGCCAAGTGCTGGGATTACAAGCAGGAACCACTATGGCTATCTTCCTTCTTTGGTCTTTTGGCTCAATGGTATTTTTGTTAGTTAATCATTAAAAAGAATCCTTGATGGAAAGAGATAGTAGAACTGTCTGTAGCCCAGTTAGTTGTATTCAGCTTAGGAAAGCAAACTTTAATTATTAAAATTTTAAACACTGGAGAGGTTATTTACAGAGAAAAATATCAGTTGTAATACTATTCAGGAGCCTAAGGCAGAAGGTCATGGGTTTGAGGTCATCTATATAACAGGATATTCTTTAAAATAAAAAGTCAGTGACAGCACTTACAAAGTCAAGAAGCTGGGGCTAGCA
This sequence comes from Arvicanthis niloticus, assembly GCF_011762505.2. Classification (NCBI taxonomy): domain Eukaryota; kingdom Metazoa; phylum Chordata; class Mammalia; order Rodentia; family Muridae; genus Arvicanthis; species Arvicanthis niloticus. The sequence goes on from NC_047672.1 coordinate 23,932,906, forward strand.
AGATGACTCAGGTGGTGGAGGGGCATGCCTTTTATCCCAGCACTTGGAAACAGACTGTAAATTGAGGTCTACAGAGCTAGTTCCAGGACACCCAGAACCACACAGAGAAACTCTTGTCTTAAAAAACAAAACAAACAACAAAATTATTTAGAGTCAGGCAAGGTAACATACCTACCATCCCAGTATGGAAGAAGTAGGAAGATGACTGTGTGTGAGGCCTCCCAAAGCTGTGGGTTTGCAGCTTGACCTGCAGCATGACATCCAGCTGTGACATTCCCTGTATCTTGTTTTCTTGATTCTGCTGAACTGTTCTTTTGTGGATTCCAGTGACTTGAGGTTTAACCTAGTGACTATGTTACAAGGTTTGTAAGATATTTAACTGATCACCGTTCAGTGAGACCCAAATAAGGCTTTTCTGTCTTGAAGTTCTTTCGAGATGACTTTTTAAAATCAGCTCTTGTTCTCCCTCTACAGGAGAATTTGCAGCCTTCAAGTAGCCACTACATCATGGCAGCATCTACTCTTTATTTCTTAAGTCTTGTGTTCATACAATTTGTTAACATCAAAACACAGTTCTGTTCCTCAAATTTCTTTTAAAGATACAAAATTTTCAGTGTATAAGCTCATATGGAACAGAATGAAATTTCCTATTCAACAAAAGAGGGAAGAATGTTTTAGGAACCAGAATTCTCTGCTGCCCGTGTTTCTTCTTCAACACAAATATCACGTGCATTCAAGTCTGCCCATCCCCAAGAAGAAAGAGGAGAGACCCTGAATTCTGCCCTTTTGGTGGTCAGGCATGATGGAAAGAATTTGCTGCTGCAGCTTGGGAAAATTGCTATGGAAAATCTGCCAGTCAACTTTGCCCTTCTAACCACCAGATCAGTTTGTGCCTGGTCATCTGATGGGGCGATTTCAATCACCAAGCATCGTTCTTGCCTGTTCTGGGAGATGTTGTGGAGCACTTTCCCTATCCACCACGTTCATTTCTGAGGGATGGAGTAAATGCAGCATGCCCTTTGTGCGGCGCCTGTTCAGTCCTCAGCAAATGTGGGGACCACAGTGAAGCTCTTTAAATTTAAGTGTTGGGGAGAGTTGAGAGACTGCCTTGGGGGCAGAGAAAAGGGGATGCTGCATCTTCTTCCTCACCTCCAGCTCTCTCACCTCGGGTTGCCTTGCTCACTGGGCTCCACCTAACACTCAGGCTGGTCAGTGCTGGCACACATTGCCTGCTTTTCTCATTGGGTCCAGCAATTGAGGAGAGGGTTGGGGGACTGTTTCCTCCACAGTGTAGCAAATTCTCAGGAAAATATAGTCCATATCTTCCTCTCAGCTCTTCCAGTCACCAAATACTTACATGGCTCCTTTGTCCAGGACATAAAACACCACGGACAACACCTAATTAAAAGCCTACAAAACTGCTTTACTGACAGTTTTGAATGTGAGACATCTATGTAATTTAAATGTAAGGTACAGGTTTTAATTTCTGAGTTCTATTTTTATTTAAAAGAAGAAAATAATTTTCAGGTTTAATTGGAATAAATGAATACTTCCCACAAGACTATATACCCTGAAAATTATATTTTTGTTAATTGTAAACAACTTTTAAAGAATAGTAATTATCCTTTTCTCTACCTAAAATTATGGGGAATCTTAGCATAATGACAATTATTTATACTTTTTAAATAAATGGTCCTTGCTGGATCCACACTAACATCTTTGCTAACAATCCCATTGTGTCTTCTAACTTAACTCCTACACTACGTCCTACATCCTCTGTCAAGTCTTTTATCTATAATACGCAACCTAAAATAAAGGTGGTGGTGTCCATTCATTCTTCCTCTTCCTTTTTCCCCAAGCCTGGTCTTCAAAAGGTTGGGTAATTTAGTAACTGAGTTCCCTGGGTAGAATGAGAACTATTAGGGACATTTGGAGGTATGGGAAAGCGTGAGGCCTGTCCCCAGTTGTTCTTACAGAACCTTAAATCTTATCTTTGCACAGATCAAAAGTGTAACCTCGTCACAGCTTCCCTTAGCCTTTACTTAAAGCTAATATAAAAATCTTCATAGTAGTAAAGAAAATAACTGGATGTATTGATGGCCAGTACCTCTCTTATCCAGGAATCTTGAATCTCCAGGATTTAAACATGAGATGTACTTAGCTACTTCAAGCCAAGAAGTTTAAAAAAAAAAAATACTATCTAAAATAAAATGAAATTTTGAATTATTTTTAAAATTCAGATTATAATTCATACCACTATGTATTTACTCACAGCAATTAGATGACTTTTGCTAAACTCATTGCCTGACGGTGGTGGTGTGTGTGCGTTTAATCCAAGCAACTCAGGAGGTAGAGTGAGTGGAGCTCAGTGAATACAAGGCCCGCCTGGTCTGCAGAACTAGTTCCAGGATAGCCAGGACCACACACACACACACACACACACACACACACACACACACACAATCTCGAAAAAACATAATTGATTAATAAATTAGTTGATAATAAATTAAAAAGTAAAAACTAAAATGTCATCAAAGGAAGGCCTACTGAAAGTTTTATATATTCCCAGTAAATTGGAAAAATTCTGAAGTTATTAACCAGTTAGCAACAGTATATTTTTAAGTCTTACATAAATAGAGCAAAGTCTTAAAATTTTTCAAAGCTGAGAAGATATTGTACTTGATATGAAAAGTAGCCTCTCCATATGATGTGCCACACTGAAAGGTGTTGTTAGCCTTTTAAATGCTTTTTAATGTGGTTTTGTTCTCTTTACCCAGGATTAGCTATAAAGAGCTAGGCTTTGGCCACAGATGCATATTTAGGTCCTGCTGAGAAGTGAGAGCCTTCAAGGCTTGCTTTGATGGAGGGCCACCTCAGTGCTGGAAGATGGGGCCAGCACTCCAGGAGGGAGCTTAGCGTTGAGTAGTCTAGACAAAATGCAAACGGACAGACTTCCTTCTTCCTCTCATTTTAGAATAGGTTGGTGTCTCACTTGAAAAGGGAAAGTAGAGTTGATATTAAATGAAGTTGTGCCCAGAAATCAGGCTCAGGGTGTTGAGGGATTTTTTTTTTTAATAGAGAATATAAAAGATAGAAATAAATATTTAAACCTTCCTTCTTATTTTCTATCAACTAGGTTTTTTTCTTATTCACAAACAACATAAAAAAAAGGTTTTTTGTGGGTTTTTTCTTTTCTTTTTTCATTTTTTTTAGACTGCAGATAATCTTGTTGAGCTCCTCAAAAAATACAAGGAAGTCCTTGTTTGTGCAGAGCACTTTCTGAGTAACTGTATAGACAGAATGTGGCAGCTTCACTCATCCCAGAAGGCTGAAGCTGTCCAGCCATGACATGACTGCAGCACCTCATGAGATCTGTTTTGTTTTGTTTGGAGTGAAGTCTTTGAAAGGTTTGAGTGCAACTATATAGAACTGTTTTTAAATGAGTAGTATTCCTGATGGAGTTTTTCACTATTAAGCTACAGGACCCAAACTCTACCACTGAGATATTATTAACCTCAAAATGTAGTTTATAGAAGGAATTTGCAAATAGAATATCCAACGTGATCATTCGTACTTATATGCATCTTCAACGAAGATTCTCTGTAACTTGTCAGATTCTGGTTCCTGAACAGCCCATTTCTATATCTGAGGTCGGGGAGCACATGAGGCAGCCTAAAAGACAATCTGATATAAACTGTATGCTAGATTTATGCTGGCATGGGAGAAAGCATTCTGTAAAGACATGATTAAGACTTCAGCACTGTCAACTAGGAACCTTGTAAATACTTCCTGTCTTGGTGCAGCCCTGCCCCTTTTATCACATGATGTTGTCTTGTGCTTGTCAGGCACTGTCAGAGCTGCTGTTTGTCCCTCTGCAGATCTCACCTGTCCCCACCGCACACTCACCTCCAGCCTCTTGGAAGCCTCAGCATCTAGCTTTAGTTGGAAACACAGTTCAGGGTTCAGGTGACCTCTTCAAAAAACTACCTCCTCAGAATGAGGTAATGAATAGTTATTTATTTTAAAGTATGAAAAGTCAGGAGCTCTAGAACATGAAGATGATTTAAGATTTTAACTTTTATGTGTACTTGTAGTTGAGCCCGTTTTTGTCCTAAAGGGCATTATACATTTAAGCAGTGATTCTGTTTAAAGATATTTTTCTTTAAAGGTGTAGCACAGAGTATCTGTTGTTGGAATTGGTGCCAGAGTCTGCTTCATATATTTCAGAATCCTAACCTTAAGTCAGTCGCATGAAGTTAAGTAGTTATGGTAACACTTTGCTAACCATGATATAATTCTACTTTTCAGTAGTAGGTTTGGCAAAACTGTACGACTTCAAAGTGAGTTGGCCACAGCTTTGTCACATGCACAGATACTCATCTGAAGAGAGTGGCCAGCTAAGAGGTAGAAGGATACCTTTTTTCATAAGATTCTCTTCTTTGTCCACGTTGGCATTGTTAGTACTAGTATATCAGCACCCTGACCAGCAGATGTCAACCAGTAAGCTGTTTGTAAAACCATAGCCAGAGATGGAGAGTTCACTGTGAGTAGAAACAGCAGGAAGCTTACAGGAGTGAAACAGTGCAGGGAGGCTCTAGAAAAATATCTTGACAATTTGCCAAATGATCTTACTGTGCCTTCATGATGCAATAAAACAGCTAACATTTTAGCAGAAATCCGTGATTTATGAAGAGAATGGCCAGTCTGGTTTAACTCAGCTGTGATAATATTTTTTAGAGCGCAATTTAGACTGCGAAGATAAATGCACTACAGAGTTTATAGCCAATTCACATTTAAAAAATAAGAAAATGGTAAATTTTCAGTGAAATATTTTTTTAAAGCACATAATTCCTAGTATAGCCAGAAAGATTTACCACATAGAGTAACTAGGCTGAAAATACAGTTCAGTGACATTTCTAGAGAAACTTTTTCTACTCCCATAGGCTCTTCAAAGCATGGAACTTTTATATAAAATGTTTGACATTTTAAGATACTGCTGTAGTTTAGTTTTGAAATAGTGTGCTGGGCAGCAATCATGTACTAACTCAGTGAGAAAAAAAAAAATTGTGGATCTGATTTGTTTTCAGAGAAATGCTGCCAACCTAGATACTGAGTTTTCAGAGCTTCAAGTATAAACTTGCCTCCCGAGTCCTGTTTGCAAATGAAGTTGGTTAGTGCTACTGCCTGCTCTGGCATATGGCGGAAAGCGGGGGCTGTCTCTGAAGTGTCTTCTATAAAGGGACAAGGAATAGTGAGAGACCTGGCCAGTGTGTGTAAGCTGGACACTCCATGCTATGGTACTTGCATCTTTTCTTCTCACCATTCCCAAGAAACTCTGCTTTCCCCAGTTGTCCTTCAGCTGTTTCACTCAGACACCAACAGGAATTACTGATGCCAGAAGGGGCTGAAAAGGCCAGTGTGTTTGTAGGGTTCACTCAGTTCACCAGACAATAACTTTAATCGTTTCAGATAACTTATTTTTACTTCCATTTTGACAGACATTTAAATGGAAATTTAGTCCTAACTTTTGTTGTTTGAAAGGAAAAATTAACAGTTCCTATAAGGTACTTTAAAGGTAGAGTCTGATGTCCTAATTTCCCACCCCCTCACTGGGTTTACAGCAAGGGCCTTGTATGTATTAAGCAAGGGTTCTACCACTAAGCCACATTTCCCAGGAAATAAAATGTTACCAGTTAAAACGCACACACAAACATAAATACACAAACACCTTATTAGAACCATAGTAAAGTGGGTTCTTTGTTTCAGTCCCCACAATTTCAGCTGTCCCTTTTATGAGTTAGTGTCACTAAACTACTTACCTTTATTGACCTGTTTTGACTAATTGCAGCTGTATAACTATTGTGCATGAGGACAACAGCCAGTGTGTTGGTTTTTTGTGGTGCATTTTTTTTTTGTAAAGAATTCTGTAGATTGAAGTGCTCTTTGAAAACAGAACTGAAATATATTTATTCTTGTTAGTATCAAAAACATTTTGTGCAAATCATTTGCTTTTTTCCTGGCAGGCTAAGTATGTTATCCAGCACCCATAATTGCTGGTTCCCGTCTACAGTGTCCACAGGGGAGACAGGCGGGAAGCATGTGAGGGGTTTGTTTACAGAGCTGGTATGGGGGCTATAGGCAAGTTACGTAGTTCTACTGTTGCCTTGGAAATTACTGTTGTTTTAAGACTGTTGAACCCATGTGTGTTTGGCTGGGCTGTGAGTCACATGAAGAAACTGCAAAGTAGCATAAGCAGACAAAGTTCAGACTAGGCACAAATGAAAGGAAATGGACCAAAATAAGACAGGGTGACAGTTAAATCTAGGGCTTCAGAGAAAACGAAGGGTGGAAGATGAACTATGATCACCTGAATACAATGTAAGAGTGCAATAAGTGTGCTTATTCTAAGCTGTGAACTTTTTTTAAATCATTCCTCTCTAATACATTTATGTATGTTCCGTTGCTGACTAAAACCAGCTATGTGAACATATGCCTTTTTATTCATGTTAACTACCAGTCTAAGTGGCTAACCTTGGTGTCTTATTCATCTTCGTTGTATTAGTTTACATACCGGTATGTGTGTGCTGTACTCTTCCTCCCTTTGTGTGAAAACACTGTTCACTGGGTCATCTCCTTGGCCGTTCCACAATACAACTTTGGTTTGGCTTACACTGTCACCTTATTTGATGGACTGTGTCCCAGTAACAGAATTTATGGTATTCCCATTGCTGGGTGTACTTACAATCCTTTGCTTCTACAGCACTTGTCTCTCCTAAGATAGTCAGACAACTGATCAGGGGATGGACTTCATCATTCATCATGTCTCTTCAATTCTATTAAATAGACCACTCTTGGGCTTTAGACCAGGAAAAAGGAGACAACTCTAGCCATCTACCAAGCCTCACCCTAAAAGGTCACCCGTACTTCTTGGTCTGAGGGCAAGTCTCCAGTAAGGGAGAGGGGAGGAAAATGCTTCCTGTTTGAACTGCAGTGAATTACTACGGCTCCTGATTCACCACCCACACCTATGGCAACTCATACACATTCCTCTTGTCTGTAACTGCCAAAGGTTGGGTTTCTGTCACTTCAGTTCCACTCAAGCATTGCAAAGGTCCTCATGGAGTCTGGGGCATGCCCAGTGGAAAGATGGGGACGTTGTCATTATCCGCAGACCTCTCTATACATGCTTTGCAAAAACTATAATGGAGTAACTATTTTTAAAGCTTATTTTTCAATTCATAAGAAAAAGACATTTATTTTCAATCAAATGGATGATGTCTCTTATCCCTTATTCCTCAATGTTTGCTTGAATTTTGTTTCTTCCCTATACCTACTTCCTAATTCTTTAGTTCTTTCCTGCTCAGGTCCCTTCATTTGTACTTTGGAGTTTTTCTCATGTAAATTTGTATAATGGAAAATATTGTTCAGTTTGGATAGAAAGCATGGAGAATTAAATAAAAAAAAGATAGCTGAAAATCAAATTGAAATTTATTTCTGTGTAAAATTATTTAAAAACTCTGTATTATATTTAAAAAAAAAAAAAAGGCCCCCAAAAAAGTGCTATGTAATTGATGTGAATATGCGAATACTGCTATAATAAAGATTGACTGCATGGAGAAACCTTAAGATTATTTTTCTAGCATTGCCATCCAATAATAATAGGCACTGGCTGTTGACGGTCATTTCCAGGCTAAGATGCATACTTAGTTTCATAATGTTGATTGCCGCTTGATGGGTAGAAGTTAAAAGTTGGCCAGATTCCTGCATGGCCCAGCCAGCTTGGAAGACTTTTTATCAAGTTTTTTTTTTTTTTTTTTTTTGGTTTTTCGAGACAGGGTTTCTCTGTGTAGCCCTGGCTGTCCTGGAACTCACTCTGTAGACCAGGCTGGCCTCAAACTCAGAAATCCGCCTGCGTCTGCCTCCCAAGTTTTTAATCAAGTTCTAGTGAAGATCCTCAAACATTTAACAGTGTTGTGAGCTGCATCTTTGGTTTAAAGTGACTGGTCTCTGTGTAACCACACAGTTGAAAGTCTAATTTAAAATTTTAAAGCAAGTGTATGTGTAGAAATCATCTCAGCACTGTTTTTTTCCCCATGTGACACAGCTCGATATCACAGCCTTTCTAATAGTAGCACAGCACAGATTTTTGTCCACAAACACATCTGAAAGTGAACTATGTATTTGCTCAGTGCTGGTTAACCATCAACTTTATACATTTAATTTCAGAATCTCCTTTATTTTGAAAAACACTTGAAATAACTTCAGACAAAATATATCAAACTACTAGACAGTTTCCAGAAAAAAAAAAAAAATGCGAAGGGCACATGGCAGGGGGGGCTCAGGCCTGAGGATCCATTTCTGACCTTTCCATTGTGTGTGCCCCTCCAACCTACACACATGCTCTCAGGACTTAGCATTTTCTGAACCATAGTTTCCTCCTCTGGGAAAAAAATTATTCTGTATTTACAAATTGGCTTCCTAAATGACCATGTCTAATTACAAGAGTCATTTTTCAATGTATCACACATGGAAGTTTTCCATACAATTTTATCTCTGGATTATGAATGTTTTACTTATCTTTCAAAATGCTTTCACAAAGATCTCTACCATGCCAGCTCTTCTGAAAGGGCTGTGATCATTTTATCTTACTGTCTGGTTTTATTTAATCTCCCAAACTTATAATACTGGTTGAGAGTCATTAGAAAGAGAACCCTCATCCCATGAAACTGAAGGCCGTGCCTTACCTAAGCATCAGAACCCATCAGTACACAATGGGTTTGTAATGAAACCCAGGGTGTTGCCGTCCCAGAAGTGAGTACAGCTAGAAGGGGATGCATGCCAGACAATGCTGCACTTACACTTGCTGTCTTTATCAGTCAGGTAAGTCACTGAAAATGAGTGACAGCAGGTGGTGGCTCCTTAGCAAGGTCCACCCAGCAGCTTGGGCTACTCACAGCTCCCTGACAGTTCAGTACACAGTTGTATCCTGCAGATGGCAGGAGAGTAGTGGGCAACAGAAGAGCCATCCTGTTCTAGGGAACAGGTTTGGGGCTGGTGGGGCTTTCCTGTGAAAGTCCAGGATGGTCAGAAACCTAGCTTAGATGAAATGTTCTAAAAACATTAGTCACAAAAAGTAAATAGTTGCTTTTATTTAGAGTAGTGGTTCTCGACCTTTGAGAGGTCAAACAACCCTTTTATAGGGGTCACAGAAGACATCAGAAAATACAGATATTTGCACTACAACAGACGCAAAACTACAGTTACAAAGTAACAGTGAAAGAACTATGGCTGGAGGTCACCACATGAAGGACTCTATATATTAAAGGGCCGCAGCCGTAGGAAGGTTGAGAACAACCAGTTTAGAATATTTCCTTGCTAGCATAGTCTAAGCTGTTTTACAAATGAGGAATAAATTAAGGCATAAGATTAAAGTTAAGTACTTTCCCACACACTAAGAGCAAGTAAAGCTGGGCAGTGGTGGCACATGCCTTTAATCCCAGCACTTAGGAGGCAGAGGCAGGCAGATTTCTGAGTTCGAGGCCAGCCTGGTCTACAGAGTGAGTTCCAGGCCAGCCAAGGCTATACAGAGAAACCTTGTCTCGAAAAAAAACAACCCCCCCCCCCCCAAAAAAAAAAAAAAAAGAGAGCAAGTAAAGCAGACTTAGGGTCAGACCAGGCTAACTGACCTCCAGAGATTTGAAGTGCCTTATCTATCTCTCATATTGTACACTGAGACCCACAAGTAGGTAGTTAAACCAGTTTGGGATATAGCCACTGGCCATGTTTTGTTGTTTGGTTTTGGCTTTTTTCTACTAACAGGAAGAGCTTGGCAAATTTCCAACCCATCTACCCATAACTCCATTTTATCTAATAAGACAGAAATAATACTGTAAAGATTGAATGAAATACATACTTATAACAGTGTCTAGCTTGTGCTACAGTTTGCTGCTAATTTCCATTGTATGTTACCATCAATAAATGCTATACTTAATGTTTCTTTGGGACCCTTTTCCACTTTAAGGTATCTTCTCACATGCTATACAACCATGTAGAAGGCATTTCTTTGAGAAGTTTGGGAGTTTTCAACATGGAAATGAGGATTCCAACATTCTTTTAAATAAAAGAATGTATTTAAAGTTACCCGTTAAGTAACTCTGTTTTTAAGAGAAAGAACTAATGGTCTTATCCTGCTTAAACTCACTTGTGCACTTGATTCTAAGCGGCTCTGCTGCCATAAGGAATAAGAGGGTAGGGACCAGAAAAGAACCACTCTGCTGGTCTTTAAATTTTTAAAGCCTCTGGATTAGTTAAGCTTGCTCGACTCACACAGATGTGAACACAGCCCCATGGAACTGTCCCCAGTGTTACAGCTAGGACTCTGGCTGCCAGTGAGAAAGGCAGCTGTTTCATTTACTTCAGCTTCTACTGCTACTGTGGCCTCTGTGGCAACTGAAGAAAAGTAAGTAGATATCTATGTTATAGGTATCATATTCCAACTTGAAGCCTGCCACAAGTTGGCTGGGGATACTTAATGACAGACCCAAGCTTACAACAATTACCACCCAGTCCCACCCTCTCCTTCCTTGTTCACAGCCACCTCAAGCTGTCTCTCACACAGAACCTCATCTTACTCAGTACAGCTAAACCATCTGTGATTTGAAAAGGTGTGACCCCCATACTCTGTGTTTGAATGCATGACCCATGGGGAGTGGCACTATTAAGAGGTGTGGTCTTGTTAGAGGAAGTGTCACTGTGAGAGTAGACTCTGAGGTCTCCAATGCTCAAGCTACACCCAGTGTGGCACACAGTCCTGCTGCCTTCAGATCAAGACATAGAACTCTTAGCTCCTTATCCGGCACCTTTTCTGCCTGGATGCTTCCCACCTTGATAATGATGGACTAAAATCTCTGAAACTGTAACTCAGCCCCCAATTAAATGTCTTCCTTTATAAGAGTTGCCTTGGTCATGGTGTCTGTTCACAGAATGGAAACCCTAAGACACTCCCTTACCACATCACCCAGTGGACTTCTTTCACAGTTCTGATTACTTACTACCTGTCATTCCTTCTTAAAGTCCTCTAAAAGCAAAATCCTTTTGTCTGGGTGATTTTGAGACAGGTCTCATTCTGTACCCTAGGCTGTCCCCAGCAATCCTCTGGCTTCACTCTCCACAAGACTAAAATTATAGTTGTGTAACTCCATCCCATCCCCCAATCCTGGCACTGCACTGCAGAGGCCAAGGCGATCAAAACCCTAAGGAGTAATTAAGAGCTCAAGCTACACTACACCTGACTTCTCTGTCTTCTTCATAACTGTTGTAGTAGCACAGAAAGTGGAAGGGTGCCCTGGAACAAAATTAAAGTAAAAATCTTAACCTTATCTCCATTCCTAAGAAACTCTAAGTCACATGTGACTTATGAGTCCTACAAGAGGCCACTTGAAAGCAATGGACTCTCCTGACCCCTAACCTCTGGGGCAATAACCTCTAGAGCAGCTATATAGACATATCACCTGTCAGCACATGAGACAGAGGCATGGTACTTAAGTTATGTATAAGCTTAACCAGTCACACGTAACCTAGCCACGCACCAGTATGTGATGCTGAGAAAAACAATCTCCTTGCTCCTCGACAGCCTCAAAGAAAACCTACCTACATCAAAAGGGACCCAAGAGGATTAGCTGAAAGGGTACAAACCACTTGGACCAGCAAGCAGTTAGAGAATAAGAAATAAAGGACAGATGTCATCAGAAACATAACTCAGTTCCTCGTTTTTGGAAAGCCACTTTAATTTACACCTTTAATGAGGTCTGTCATTTCTTGAAATGTCTCACCTTGCTCCTATAGGAAAAGAAAAGTAGTTAAGTTTTAAGAACATTACATTTACTAATCCAAATACATAATCTTGTTTATCCAATTAAGCATCTTTTTTAGCTCTGAGGAGCCTTTCAGAAGAGAGAAGCAAAATTACCTTCTCCTCCAGCCATTAGAATTAATTCTGTCTTCCATCTGAACAGTGAGAACAGGCCTGCTCTTGCAGCCACATACCAGAATCTCTAACCGGAACTCACCACTGGATTCCAGGAACCAGAAGAGAACTGTCTTGTTGTTGTTTTGTTTTTTGAGACAGGGTTACTTTGTGTAGCTGTCCTTGGAACTCACTCTGTAGACCAGGCTAGCCTGTAACTCAGAGAATCTGCCTGCCTCTACCTCCCAGTGGCTGTTCCACTACCCAGCTGTTCTTCATGGCAGGGTCTTATCTAGCTCAGGCTGGCCCAACTCTGTAGTACTGTTGTCTGGTCCTCTTGCCTCCATATCCTGAGTGCTGGTATTACAAGAAAGGACCAACAAGCAAAGCCTGGTCCTGTTTCGTTACACTATTTTGTGCTGGCAACTGAACCCAAGGACCTACCTGTGCAGAACTGACCTGTCTTTATTCAATGAGTGGATAGTATTCCAAAACTACTTTTTTTGTTTTTAATATATGATAAAAAGAAAGAATAAGGGGGCACAGGCTAGCAAATATAAAAATGGGCACACAGAATGGTGGTTGTGCTTCATGCTGTTGGGATATGCTTGTTTAAGGCCATCAAGAGTGCAAAAACAAGTCAGAATTTAAAAAAAAAAAAAAAAAAAAAAAAGACTTTAGAGGCTGGAGAAATGGCTCATCAGTTAAGAGCACTTGTTGTTCTTCCAGAGAACCTGTTTGAATTCCCAGCACCACACAGCAGCTCACAACTGTGTATACTCCAGTTCCAGAGGATCTGGTAGCCTCATACAGACAAGCATGCAGGGAAAACATCAGTGCATATAAAAATATATCTTTAAAAACAAAAACTTTAGGGCATACCTACTTGTACAGAGAAGAGTTTACACTTTCAGTCTTCATCATCAGGAGGGATCCCCAATTCTTCATCTGTCCACTGTGAAGGATCTGGATATGAAAAGTGACCCTGGTGACATCAGATCAAAAGAAAACAAGGTTAAGGGTCTGTACTCATAAATGCAGCTAATTAAGTTTCAAAATAAATCTTGAAAGAGGAAACAACAGTGCAATTACTACAGCTTACACCTGCCGTACACAGCATGAGCACTAGCCCCCTTAACCACTGGCTCAACCCACTTCAGTCAACTCATTCCTCGAGGACTTGGATTCTTTTAGAGGTGGCAGCCTGAGCCTGTGAGTATGTTTATGATGGGGTTTAAGAAGTGGAGGGCAGATTTTATATATACTCATCTCAACAATATCTCACTGTCAAGGCAAAACAGAAATGTTTATAAAACCCCTTCCCTCCTGCTGTGAGACTGGGGAGCTTCACGTGGATGCAGTCTCACCCTGACCTGGAGCCCTGTCTGCTGCAGCATCGTCTACTGCCTACAGCCCAGTACGACTGAAATGCAGATGTCTCCAACGGAAATGTGCAGCCAAAGCTCCTTCCCAAGAAGCAAGGGCACAGAGAAGTGCTCAGAGGACAGAAGCAGAGCACCCTAACAGTTCTGAGCCTATAAAAACTTGTATAGTGTCTTTGTTTACATTTTCTTATCATGCATGTGGCCTTATGCATGAACACACCTTGGACGGTCAGAAGACCATCAGCTTGTGGAAGTCTGTTGTTTTCCATTCCATGGGCTCTAAGGATGGAGCTCAGGTCGTCAAGCCCAAAGGGCCTTTGCTTGCTGAGCCGTATCACTGGCTAACGACAGTTTTGTTACTGAAGAAGCTATTTAAATCGGATTTTTTTCCACCTATCCTGAAAACAAACCTAAATTTACTAAAATTCAAAGTGTCCTAGATTCATAAATTTCAATGTCCATCTTTTTTGGCTTCTTTTAGTGCTAGAGATTGGACCCCAGGGGACTCATTCTTGTTAAACAGGTGCTCAACAACCAACCTCAAGATTTCAATGTCCTAAAGATGTAATTTCCTAGAAAACAAGAGTGTACGTAAATGTGATAAGCAATAGAATAGACTTTCTCCTTTGAGAAAGTCACCAATAACGCCCTTTCTCAAGATGAGTTATCTTCTATTGAGTACACCCAAATCTAGTTGCTCTGGGCCTCTAGACAGACTAGACGATGTTAAGCATTTAAAAGAACTTAATGCTGGCTGTGGTGGTGCCTGCCTAGTGCTTAGAAGGCAGGGATGGGGCCAGGCGGTGGTGGGGCACGCCTTTAATCCCAGCACTTGGGAGGCAGAGGCAGACGGATTTGAGTTCAAGGCCAGCCTGGTCTACCAAGTGAGTTCCTGGACAACTAGGGCTACACAGAGAGAAACCCTGTCTCAAAAAACCAAAAAAAAAAAGAAGAAGGCAGGGATGGGAGGATTGGGAGTTCAAGGCTAGTCTTATCTATATAAAAACTGAGTGCAGCCTGGGCTATATAATACCCCTCAAAAAAGTTAAGTGTAAATTTGACCCACAAATGAAGATAAGTATAACTCACCAATCCTAGAATTACTTTTAACCCTGCCCCTTCCTCACATGGCTACCTAATAGACACCATAAATCACAGAACCCCAGAATGTACATAGTCAGATAAACAGGTCCAAAAGTGACAAGTTTCACTAGGTAACTTGGCAATATGGTGGTAAAGGGATATACCTGGACAGAAAAAGTCTCCAAACACAAGCTAACTTATCTATGCATCTCCCATCTCCTGCTGACTAGAACGATTCTCCTGTACTTACCAGCACAGCATCCGAGTCATGCCAAAATCGCCAAAGAATCCAGAACCACATGAATGAGCTTAAGATCTCGCCCTGGATCACCTGGGACCGGGTAAGATGAGGAAACTCCCTGTACCGGGGTGGAGTGTGCACAGCCCTGCCAGCACTAGAAGACAAGGCAATAAGAAAAATGGCTTCTTACTCCATTTTCAGAGAAGTCATCTCAACTTTCTGTAACATCCTTAAAACTGAAGCTAGCACATCTCCTCACAAAAATACAGACTGGCAGGCACCCACCTCCTTTGTTTTTGTTTTTTCATTTTATTAATGGAGTGTAGAACAATGATACAATACTTGCCAAACATGGGTGTGGTCCCCAGTAACACAGAAAAACAAAACATAACATAACCCTTTGTTGAAATTCCAATCAGCCTAAAGCCATCTTGGTGATACATTTTGTGTAAGTATTTACCTGGCCTATATATAGTACTTTCAGTTGGAAGGCTCTGAATGAGATCTTAGTTATCAATGGTGTGAAAGGTGATTTTTAATGAGGCAACCTCACCATGTGGCCCAGGCTATCCTTGAATTCACTACTCAGCCCAAGTTGGCCAGGAACTCATCATCCTTCTGCCTTCACCTCTTGAATGCTGAGATTAAGAAAGTATCACCATGCTCTATTCTTTTATAAACAGTATTTCCTTGTGTAGCCTAGGCTGTTCTCAAACTCCTGATCCTCTGGCAAGGCCTCCCCACAGCATGCCCACCTATTACTTTTAGCCATTCTGTCAGGTGTCATTGCTTCACAACTTAAAGATCAAAGCAGAGTTGCTTCTGTAATTCCCTGTGTGCCAACTGTATTTAACAGTTATTACTCAAGATCTATCTGTGCAGCCAGGCTATAGTGGTGTTTGCCTTTAATCCCAGCACTCTGGAAGCAGAGGCAGGCAGATCTCTGTGAGTCTGAAGACAGCCTGGTCTAAAAAGTGAGCTACAGGACAGCCAGGGCTGCACAGAGAAACACTGTCTCCAAAAAATAAAAAATAAAAAAATAAAATAAAATAAAATAAAGAAAGAAAAGAAAAGAAAGAAAGAAAGAAAAACAGAAAAAGAGGAGGAAGAGAAGACAAAACTTCAACAAATACGTGTTTGTCAAGCTACAAATCAGAATAAAAGCCCTGTGGCAATCTAGATACCCTGGGGAAACTTCCAATTAAAATAAATATGATGCTAAATGAAATAACTAAAAGACCCCCTTTCAAGAACCAATAACCAAGCACAGATGCCTGGGAAGCAACTACTGAAGCTGGTATTCCTAGGGATTCCTCTCAGACAACTAGGAGACACAAGACAAGTGCTCTAATCCTTAGACTTCTGAATCAAGCTGTAGCCCCATAATGAAAGGGAGAAGGAGTAATGATAAATCAACAGGAAGGAAGCAGGAACTTGTTACCAGAGGCCAAACTTTAGGCAGGTTTGCACCCAAACTATACCTGGGTTGGACCTTTTGTGGCCCAAAAAACCCAAACCAAGGGCTAGAGGCTTAGCCGAGCCGAATAGTGGATCCCTTCCCCAGTTGGAGGTAAGGGAAATCCAAGCGAAGGATTTAGAGTGAGACTGGACTGGAGGCATCCTCAAGAAGGTAAGAGTAGCCGGGCGGTGGTAGTGCAAGCTTTTAATCCTAGCACTTGGGAGGCAGAGGCAGGTGAATTTCTGAGTTTAAGGCCAGCCTGGTCTACAGAGTGAGTTCCAGGATAGCCAGGACTACACAGAGAAACCCCGTCTCGAAAAAAAACAAACAAACAAAAAAAAGAAGGTAAGAGTATGGAGATATTAAAAGAATTCTCGATGGACAAAACCGGCCGGGTTATATAGGCTCAGTCAAAAGAGAGAGAGAGATTGGGGGGTGGGGGGTGAGGAGAAGGGAGGGGGAGGGAAAGACAGAGATATCAATACAACAAAATAAAGCTATGAGTCTTACAAATCTCCGGTGGAGAGAAGGCAAAGTGAGTAAGACACAGCATCCAATCTAGGATTTAAAGTGGCAAATTTAAGCACCGACTTGGGGGCACTCGCCTTTACTCCCAGCACTCCGAAGGCAGAGTCAGGAGGATCGCTAACGAGTCCAGGACAGTCGAGGCTACATAGTGAAGCGCAAAAAGTGCCAAATTTTAATGTTAAAAATGTACCCAACGGTGAAAATAACAGACTTACTACCTTACTACCTTAAGGTCTCCTCTGGCTGCCCAGGACTGTTGGAAAACTCCTCAGTCCTCCAAGGCACTCGGCCTGGGCCCCTCTTGTCTCAGAGCCCATCTCCACCCGTCTCTATGGGCTCCGGGACATCCACTCCACTAGTCAGCTGCTTGGAAAGACTCAGGCCCGGAGACTGTGCGGGGCTGGATTCTAATCACTCAGGTCTTAGTTAACGCCTCTCTCCCGCAACCCTACGCCATCCCATCCCCTCTACCCCACCAATCCAACTAAAAGGCCACAGTCTCGGTCCAGAAAGACTACAAGACCCAGCATGCCTCGGGCGGCAGCGAAGTGTCATGCACCCGCCCGGGCGACTGCTTCAAGGTGACGGCGCCCAGATGACAGTGCTGCCTGTTCAAGCCGGCCGAGCCCTCACCCCCACCCGACACTCACTGACGGACTCCACCGTCTCCAGCCGCCCGCGCGCGGCAGCCCCGGAGCAGACGGCCTCCGACGCGACCGAAAGGCGCCAGGCGGGTCAGCGCAGACATACTAGCAAGACAGGAGTTCCCACCCCTGATGCGTCACTTCCCCGAGTCCCGGCCTGTGACGTCACTGCGTCGCGCGTCTCTACGCTAAAGGTAGGCCACAGGGGACAAACGCGAGCCATTTGGCGGAACTTAGAGGCTCTGGGTTAACGAGCAGATAGGTCGTCCTTCCGGGGAGGAGCTCTGGCTGTCTCGTGACACAGCCCGGCAAGGTGTCCTTGCCTGACCTTACTGCTGCTCCCTGCTTTGGTTCATATAGACGGTGCTTTCATGCATGTTCTTGCCATTGCGGGCCCTTGTTAAAGGCCTAAGTCCTTTCTGAACCATGCCGTGTTTATTTTATAACTTCGTTGTTTCAGCATTGTTCTGAAACCTGATGACTAACCGGTGCATCAGAATCACCTGAGGAACCCAACCCTGCATACTTGAATACAACGGCCAGGAATACGGGTGAAGGTTCCTAACGCCTTAATCCTTAGCCAATTCGGGGTTCTTGGCTTTTTCTCGTTATTATTGTAATAAGCAAGCAGAAAAACAAGGACATGAGGGCAGTCCGGTTAAGACTAACAACCACCAAGATGGCAACAAATCTGAGACCTGACCTCAGCCGTAGAAATGTACTCGCATTTCTGTAGCACAAATAGATGCACGTAGATGCACACATACGCTGTCTCAAGCTCAACCCCATAAAGTAAGACATACATTTCTGTTCTGAGTTACTAAGTCTAAAGGACAGCCTACTGCCATCTCTCTGAATAACTTTAATTTTTTCTTTCACTTCAGATTTCCTTAAACAAAGGCACCACAGGCTATTAACAAAATAATCCTCCTTCCTGGGCCTGCTTTTCTCTCTCAATATTGCCTCTGTCAAAATCTAGATTGACTCCAAACCTAAGACTACTACTAACAACCCCAAGAGGTTGTGAGAAAAGGGTTTTTTTTTTTTTTTTTTTTTTTTTTTTTTTTTTCCTATAAAAGGTGGCTAGCACACCAAGGGCCAATACTCTAAAAACCTCCACCTTGTAAAATTTTTATTCTATTTTAGTCATCTGGAAAACCTATTTATACAAAGGCCATTCATTCTGACGACAAGAGCTACAGACCCCTTCCTTCCCTCCTTCCTTTGCATCTATTAGGAACTATCCAACCATGGCAGATTCTGAGGTCCAGCTCTCACCATTAGGATGAGACACAGTCATCACCTGTGTTACGATAACAACTGAACTTCCTGCCCTAGTGTGTTTGCAAGGCCTGTATGGGTTATGGCACACACTTTTTACAAAAAAAAAAAAAAGACATTGCTTTGCAGGAGTACTTTTGCTATGTTCTACTGGGGGATTTTTTTGATTTATTTGTATGATGCCAACAATACTGATTTCAGCAAGGTCTTCCCTGGTATGTTATGGTTGGGGTTTGTTTGTTTACAGAACATGCAGTGTTAGGTTACAACATTAGCCTACCAACATCACACACTGGAAAATCGCTATGACGTTTGATATTCAAGAGTCAAGTACTCATCAAGGCCAGACTTGAATTTAGTGACTTGGAAGCATCAAATATGACTAATAACTTGCCTTCTGTGCCAATATACGGGCCTCTTTGACCTTGTATGTAACAGGAAACCTGTCCTAGGAGTTAAACCCAAACAACACTCAGGATTTTGAGTGCTGTTATATGTGGGCTCACATGTACATGGGCATGCATGTGGAGGTCAGAGGACAATTAATCAGGAGTTTATTCTCTTCTTCTGCCCTCTGGGATCCCGGCTTACATTAAGTTATGTCTGTGGATCCTCCAGTGCCACTGCATACAGGTGGTCAGAGCAGTCTGCAGAAGTGGATTCTCCTTTGTTATGGAGGTCCAGGACTGAGCTCAGGTCAGCAGCTGAGGCAGCTTTACCTCCTTTACTCACTCAACTGCTCAACTGCTTCACTGGCTTTACTAAATAGGAATAGCTTTTCTTTAGCCTTTAGCTCCCCAAAGCTGCAGCTTTGAAGACAATAGCCCCTCCATTTTCTAAACCTGACTTCATCCCACCAACTTTTGACTCCCAAATTCTGACTTTTGACTGGCAAACTGTGTCGCTAAATACAAGCCTTGGGTTGAACCCTGAATCTGTAGAATTCTATGGATGGAAGTCGGCTTTCCAGTTTATATTCAATGGCATGGTTTTCTCTGGGCTACTGTCCACCACCCCTTTTAACATCTTGTACAAACCACTAAGAGATGACAGTTCATGAATGGAAAGGGTTTAGTTCTTTCTGGAAAGCTCACTTCTCAAACTATGTAACTATCTAGCTCTAGGCAAGACCACAGAACAAACACAGTTTACATTTCTAAGAGGTCACAGAGGGCCCTGAGATGCTCAGTGTGTAAACAGGTTAGCCATGCACACCTGATAACCTGGGTTGTTACAGATAATTGAACCTATTTCTAGTTGTGGTGTGAATCCACCCTTAGGACACACATTAATCCTTCTGGCTGGAATACAGAACACACCCTTAGTACTCACCTTTAATCCCAAACGTGAAGTTAGCTTGTAGAAGGAAGCGCCCATGTTTGAAAGTGATGTCTAATTGAGTGGCACACAAAGTGATGAATCACAGAAAGATTTGACAGACTAGAATATGCCCAACTCTCACGAGAAGAGAGAGGAAAGGGAAGCTACTTAAAGGGGAGACAACACAGGACAGAGAAGGTATAGTACAGGAATACAGCAGAGTCCATGGGGAGCAGTACAGTGGAGGAGAGAGACAGACAAAGACAGACAGAGGGAGAGAGACAGAGAGGCGGGGGGGGGGGGGGGGGGGGGCATAGAGAAGGAAGAGGCAATGTTACCAGAGAGTTTTACAGAGACAGATTGAAAAGAGAACAAGCTAGACACAGGTAAAGACAGAACAAGCAAGAAAATGAGGAGGAGGCAGAAGATTAGAAACAATTGCTAGAGTTAGTTTGAGGTCAAGCAGAGCAATTCAGAGGCTGAGAGAATAACCTGGTTGAATAAGTCAGCTGGGAGAGAAGTTTGAGGCAAAACAGCTGAGTTGAATCAGCCAGCCAGAGTTTAGAAAATGGTAGAAAGGGTGAGCTTATTCAGCAGCAGGTCTCAGAGGCAGAAACCATTCTAGACCCAGATTATACAGAGGCTAGAAGCTTCCAGGACTAGGTTTAGGTTAGCAGACAGACCGTAAGCTTCCCAGACAACAATTACAACAAAATAATAAAAGTTATTTTTACAGGGCTGGGTTCTCCTCGGAATCCATGGTGGAAGGAGAAAACCAACACCTGACATTGTCCTCTGACCTCAACACCTACATGTACACATCACTCACACACACACACACACACACACACACACACACACACAAAACGTACACAGTGAAAAGAGCTTAGAAATTGGGAGGCATCTAGTCCAAAGCTCAGCTGTGGCAATTAACCTTGTAAATTAAGACAACTAATCTCTGAACACCAAAGCCCTTCATCTGCACAAGTCAAAGAGATTATCTGGCTCAGAGCTTGTTCTCAGGAAGATTCCTATTTTTTTTGTTACTCTTTCCTTTCCTGTTACTAAAGTATTACAGGTAGGCTGAAGTTCATTCGCTTTTGAATGTGAATGCTGTCTGCACATATTCCTACATAACAGAAGAGGGCGTCCAATCCCACTATAGATGGTTCTGAGCCACCATGTGGGTGCTGGGAATTGAATGCAGGACTGCATTCAGCCACTGGACTGTCTTCCCAGCCCTCACTCATCTTTCTTAGTAAGTCACAGAAAGGGGATGTATGAGAAAAGAGAAATGATGCTTACTTTATTTCCTAAAAGCTTGCTACATCCCCTCCCCACCAACAAAGAGAGGAAGCTGTTGGCTCCACAGCAGTCACTGATGGGGTAGGTGGGGCTGGCTGAACTGCAAACCTGGTAAATTGAGCCTCCGCTATGAACCTATACCAGCAGCCTTAGTTTATTTTAACATTGAAAAATACATTCAGGAAGAAGTTACCAAATGTTAAAAATTGTCAAGAAGATAATTTGAACTCCATTAAAATTTGCCCAAGTTGCCGATTATTGTGCCTTCAAAATTTTCCTAGTATTGACAGTGCCCATATAAAACTTAAAATGATTTTCAACTTTTTGTCAAATCTAGACCTTCCCCTCACCCCTAGTATTTCAAGACAGGGTTTCTCTGTGTGGTCCAGGCAGTCCTGGAACTCACTCTGTAGACCAGGCTGGCCTCAAACCTAGAGATCTGCCTGCCTTTGTCTCTGGAGCACTGGGATTAAAGGTGTGTGAAACCACTGCCCAACTGCATACATAATTTTCAAAAACATTTTTGGAAATTGTGATCTCCAGGATTTTACGGCATTTTCTAACCTAAGTATAAAGGTACGAACCACCAGCAAAAAGGACCTGACCAAAGAGAGTGTAGAGAGTTAAGAAAAAAGAAAAACAGGCAACAAGATGGCTAAACCAATGGCGTTCGATGCTGGGCTTGAAGCCCTGAGTCCAATTCCTAGAAATCCCTATGGTTCTGATCACCACAGCCACTCCTCCTACATAAGTACATGTAATTTAAGAAAGGGAGGGAGGGACAAGGAAGGGCTGGAGAGATATCTCAGTGGTTAGTAGAACTTTGCTGTTCTTCAGAGGACCTAAGTTCAGTTGCCAGCACTCACAAATGCCTATAACTCCAAAGGACTCAGTGCTCTCGCCTGGCCTTCAGTAGGCATCTGCATACACATAGATACAGACAGACAGACAAGACACACATACTTTTTTTTAAGGAGCAGAAAACAGAAAAACAAAATAAGTAAATGTATTTTGTCTTCTTCTACAGACTATTTTTCCTGAAATAGTGTCCCTGGCACCAGTTTCAGCTTCCCTCCCATATACCCTAAAATAACCCAAAGTTTTTAAACAGACCCTAAAGCTAGGTCACTGGGAAAGTGGTGGTGATTCTGCCACACATCCCAATTTTATGTGTCTCAGCTGCCAAAGGACAGACCCTTGGGATCTGCCCTTACTGTGTGTGCACTGCCACAGTCACAGGAAGGATGCCGGCCCTTTGAGGAGGAAGGGCTTTGCTGCCTCTAGGATGTCCAGCTTGGGGTCCAGTGAGCGGCCGAGCCCCTCCAGCACCATGATGGCAACCACAATGGAGGCGAAGTTGCTCTCCAGCTTTACCTGGAACAGAAAAGCAGCAGTTCTTCTCCGACCTCAGGATGCAGCTGAATGCCCTGGACAACCACATCTCTGAGGCTTGCTTGTGCTGTCCATGAGATTCTCCCATCTCCCCACCTCCCTCCCAGAAGTCAGGAGGGTATACTAGGGCTACTAGTGACACCCAGGACAAGGGTACCTTACCTATGCACCATTAACAAAAGCCAAGGAGGGAAAGAATAGAAATATCTGGCTGGACACTTTCTATGTCTTTAAATACATTTTCTACATCTAAAGATACTTTGACTACATAGATTGAGATATCCATTCTTTGTCTGAAGGGACCACAAGCCCACTGGGCCTGCACCAGAAGATAAAAAAAATACATTCACTATGCAAAAAAAGCTGAGGAACAGAGGGTTTACTGCCTGTGCCCTACTCCACCATTTTCCCCAGACTTCTCTCTAACCTAACCGCACCTCACCTTATGGGTCATCAGTAGCTTAAAGACACTGGCCAGGAGGCTGGAAACATGAAGCTGCAAAACAAAAGGTCCCAGTCAAGTCCGAGAAGCATCTCTTCCCCTTCCAGGGTCCTGTCCTTTGACACTCTCCACTCACAAGTGTGCACAAATACTACCCAACAAATATCAAAAAGGAATTTCCCAGTAGAGGCCCCACTCCCACCTCAAGTTTCAAGTCAGAAATGCCTGCAAAGGAAACCTCAAAGTCATGCCCACCCCATGCTTCTCCCCAGCCCTTGCCATAATCAGACTTCCAGGAGGAAACACACTAGGGTGTATCGAGGCAGCAGAGACAGAGGCTTGCCTGGTGTATGCCATGCATGCATGCGTATGTGATTTGTAACCATCCGAATAAGCCAGATGAGCTGCAGCAGTGTCCACTCTGTGCGTAGCCAGTCCTGCTAATATAGGTCATCAACTCGACAAAGACAGGCGAGGTAACTGAAGGTGAGCACACCACGAACTGTGGGGAGACCAACTGAGGGACACAGGCTTACAGCACATCTCTGGAATGCCGCTTCCCTGTATGGTCAGGGATCTCCACAACAGCTATTCTCTAAGTAAAGCTGGTTCTACCAGCAAGAGGCCTGTGACTTCAGTTGGCCCCTTGAGCTTCTTGGAAGACATGGGAACAAGAAAAGTTTGGGGTTCTGTTTACTGGCTGGTTGGTTTTTACCTACACTAAAAACTCTACCTCCTTGAGCTGGAGAGATGGCTCAGTGGTTAAGAGCACCATCTGCTCTTCCAGAGGTCCTGAGTTCAATTCCCAGCAACCACATGGTGGCTCACAACTATGTGTAATAGGATCCAGTGCCCTACTCTGGAGTGTCCGAGGAAAACCACAGTGTACTCACATACATAAAATAAATAAATCTTTAAAAAAAAAAAAAAAAAAAAAAAAAAAACACTCCGGCTGGGCAATGGTGGTGAAAGCCTTTAATCCTCTTGGGAGGCAGAGGCAGGTGGAACTCTTGAGTTCAAAGCCAGCCTGTCCAACAGATCGAGTTTGAGTTCCAGGACAACCAGGACTACTCAGAGAAATGCTACCTCAGGGAAAATCAAAACAAACACACAAACGAAAACATACTTCCTTGTAAACGCCCCACAAAGGCCATCCCCCATCGCCACTCATTCCTGCTTAAGAGCGGCTCTGACCAATCACACGGCCTCTCTACCTTTTCCAGTGTGACGATGTTCTTCCTGGCCTGGGTCACCAGTGTAGCCATCTCAGCCTTGAACCTTTCCACATCTTTGCACTCATTGGCCTGAGCATGATGCAGCATGAGCTCAGCCACTCTGTGGCCCTGGAGGGTGCAAAGAAAGTGGCTTTGTAGATCAGAGCAAGCATACTGCATGCTCTTACCTCTCAGCTGCTTCCACCTGGTTTTTCTACAGCCCAGTTCTCATGCCCCAGTCCCTTTCAGCTGCTACTATCCACTAGGCCCTTTTAAGATTTTAAGGACTCTGCTAAAACAATGATGCAGATTTCTCCCTCTCACATGGGGTACTTCCATGACCATGATGACCACTGACCCAGTTGGAGCCATCAGGCCTTACAAGCTAGGCTGGAGGGTTGAGCTTTCCTGGTCCCTATGATGCAGACTTTTCCCCAGATCCCTGATTCCCTCCAACCAAAGCACCCACAGTCTCCCGGGACACAGACTCCACAGTGCTTTCCTGGTGATCCCCTCACATACTGTACCCCATTGTTTAAGGAAGATGGTCCCACACATACTACACCCCATTGTTTAAGCAGGAGGCACATTCAAACTGGCTTCATGCTACAGCTTTAGTTTGCTTCTTCAAAAAGCCAATCAGGGATGTCCCTGAATCCTGCTTCTTTTTAAAACAGCTCTCTAGCTGCAAGTACTGGAGCACATCTTAATTCCAGTGCTCTAAGGCAGAGGCAGGAGGATCCCTGTGAGTTAAAAGTCAGGTCCTGTTTCAAAAGGAAAAAAAAAAAAAAAAAAAAAAAAAAAGAAGGAAAGAAAAAGGCCCTCTTTTTTTTTTTTTTCCAGAGTTTTGTCATAGGAAGCTTCTATACTGTGCAGTCAGAAGTGTCTTCCCACCCTACAACACATCATCTGAGCTCCACAGACGCTCTGTCAAACTCTGTGTTCTCTAATGACTTCCAACCTCCAAAATCCCTCAGAGTGTTTGGGGAAAGCTACTTATACCCCACACCACAATAACCAATCCTCTTGCCCCACATGGAGGACATGTTCTCTACGATGTGGATCCTTCCCACCCTTTACTTTGCAGCAAAGATCACAGGTGAAAGACAGCCATTGTTTGATCAAAAAGCTCAAGCGGCCAGTGAGATGGCTCAGTGGATGGAGGTGCTTGCCACCTAAGCCTGATGACCTGAGTTCTGTCTGTGAAGTGTAGGGTTACAGGACAGAACTGACTCCCAAAAGCTTTCCTCTGCCCATCACATGCTCTCATGTCTCATGTGCACCTGTACTCACACCTCACATATAAAATAATAAATAATCTTCTTTAAAAATAATCCTCCGGGCTGGAGAGATGGCTCAGCAGTTAAGAGCACTGGCTGCTCTTCCAGAGGTCATGAGTTCAATTTCCAGCAACCACATGGTGGCTCACAACCATCTGTAATGGGGTCTGATGCCATCTTCTGGTGTGTCAGCGACGGTGTGCTCATATACATAAATAATAATCTTAAAAATAATAATAATAATCTTCCTGTCACTGCCATGCCAACAAATTTGCTGACAGAATGAGAGAAGTTACAGTTGCAAACTACATGAGAGAATGCCTCTCTAACTATGGGTTCCAACCTCAGGCTGCCAAGCCAGACGACCAGCACATTGGCCACGCCCACACCTGTTCCACTCAAATCTAACCACAGCATTCTGGCAACCATGAGATTTCACCAGTGACACAGGATGAGGAGCATACATTCAGTTCCCAAGAGCCTAAAAGCTCAACCCCAGTGGGTCTTACCTGCCCCATCACTACAGCCTTGAAAACTGCCCGGAAATTCCTCAGGTCAGAAGCCTGCAATTTTGCCACAATGCCAGCATCCAACAACACCAGGCGCAATGGGCACAGGGCAGGTGCTATGGTAGCCACCAGTGTGTCACAGACATTCACCTGCTGCTGTTGCATCTCCAGGCTTGGGGACACTCCATCAGCACCCTGGACCAGGATGTTTCCAGGGTGTAGGTCTCCATGCACAAAGTTATCCACAAATATCTGGAAGAGACTGTACCATTCAGGTCTGTGTCAATCCTCCCACCCTAGCATCACTGGGATACCTGCAGAAAAAGTTTTAGGGGACAGTGGGCTGCCTGTGTCAAGGCAAAGAGGTGGGCATTTCACAAAGCCCTTACTTCTGGATGCTGTCAAACAAGAATTTGGGCAGGAAATTTTGATTCCAATTGGTTTGGGTTTTAATTTTATGAGACAGGTCTCGTGTCACCCAGCCTGGCCCTCACCTTCTGATAGATCTTCCTGTCTCTACCTCTCAAGTACTAGAATTATAAGGACAGAGATTCAGAGTCTGCCCCAGATGTCCCGCCCTGTCCCCAGGCAGTAGGTAACAGAACTAACATCTGGATTCAGATAATACCAGATCTATAGGTAGATCACCTGGGTAGACCAGAGAGCTCAAATGTGCCTCCAATGCTTGAAGTGACAGTGTGACTCAGACAACACCAGGAAGCTCTCCCGACCCCCCTGACTTCCTTCTCAGAACTGAAGCAACAATTTCAAACCTCCCTGTCTCCTCTGCATCCCATCCCATTGGTAGACAACCTCAACTCTTGACTCACCAGTCAAGAAGCCTCTGAATGCCTCTCCAATCAATTTCCCTGCCCTTATCAGCAGGCTTCTCAGTTTATCACTGGGTGCCAAGTGCTAGCCTATGTGTCCTGAGTATCTGGGAGCATCCATAGCCTTCTTTCACACACCTGGTTCAAGACACGTCCCAGACCCAGCTCTGACTACTAATTATGTCACCAAATATAGCAGTTATTTCCTGCTGCTTCAAGGTGCACTGAGATACCCTGCTGCAGCCTTAGGGAAGACAGAAATCCTTGTGATGAGGCCAGGTGCCTGCTACTTATCCCCCTCGTCCTGATGTACAGGAATGAGAAAAGCTCACTGAGGGCTTCTAAGATGAGGAGGTCCAAATATATTGCAGTCAACATCAGCCCAGTGTGCCTGCGCTCAGGCCATAATCCTATAATCCCAGCATGCCAGTGCACTCAGACCATAGCCCTGTAATCCTAGCATTGGAGAGGTAGAGAAACTAGAATTAGGAGTTCCAAAGTCACTGCTACAGAGCAAGTTCAAGCCCAGGCTTGGCTACATGAGACCCTGTCTCAAAAAAGAAAAAAAAAGAGTCACCATTTGCCTCTGGACTCCCCCACAACCCACCTTCTGCCTCATGTCACTCTTCCAACCCAACTCCACCCTGAGGTCACCATTGTCATGTCTAATGTACCTGCCTCATACTCCTCCACCATCTGATCTGGATTAAAGAATGATATTTTAAAATTCATTAAGGGGCCAGGAAGCTAGCTTGGTAAGTAAAGGTACTGGCCACCAGGCCTGATCACCTAAGTTTGTCCATGGGATCCACATGATGGACAGAGAGGACTGGCTCCTACAAGTAGTCCTTTGGCTCCCATATGCATACCACGTGATATGTGCAGGCTCACAAATATGCAAACACACTAAAGTAACTTTGTTTTTTTAAATAAAACTTTGGAGCTGGAAAGATGGCTTGGTGGTTAAGAGCACTAGCTACTCTTCCAGAAGACATGCCGGGCAGTGGTGGTGCACGCCTTTAATCCCAGCACTTGGGAGGCAGAGGCAGGCGGATTTCTGAGTTTGAGGCCAGCCTGGTCTACAGAGTGAGTTCCAGGACAGCCAGGGCTACACAGAGAAACCCTGTCTCGAAAAACCAAAAAAAAAAAAAAAAAACAGAAGACATGAGTTAGACCCCATCACTGGCACAGGAGCTCACAACCATCTGTAACTCCAGTTCCAGGTTACCTAATAACCCTTTTCTGGATGCCAGACAAACTTTTAAAAATTAAAACATTTTAATAAATTGAAAATCATGCAGATTTAAAACTTCACTTAATGTCTCGAAAAAACCTAAATAAATAAATAAATCTTCACTTAAGATGGTGTACTTGCCTTGGCATAGGCTGTTATCTCTGGACAAGTCCACCATTTGTCTTACCATGGCTGACACAGCCTCCCCACCCCCACTCTCTTGCTGACATGGAGTTACTTCCTGAATGAAACCATGGGTCCAAACAAGGTCCCTTCATGCAAATCTTTGGGCACTGACCCATGATGCCATGTGCTTCTTCACCACTAGTTTACCCAGTGAACAATGGGGTCGGGTCTGTGTAACACTTAATTCAGTACTTAGCATTCAGTAGGTACTCCATAAGTACTGGGAGAATGAATAAAACAGTACCTAACATGCAGCACCATGGTCTAAACTATTGCTTACCACTCTCTCCACAGCACACAGAATGCACATCACAGAGCAAGGACTCAGCACAAGCTGTGGGTCACAGAAGCAGCTGGGGAGGGGCCCCACTTAGCTGATGTTCTTGACCTGCAGCTCTCTACTTGGCTGGCCCTTGCAGCTCGTGCCCAGCAGAGTCCCTTAGACACACTGCCTGTGTACTGAGCCTCAGCACCCAGGAAGCACCCCCTGCTCACCATCTTCAAAAGCATGTTGATCCCCAGCTGTGCAATCTTCCTCTTCAAGTCGGCTGGAATTCCTGCCTGCTGGTAGCTGGACACTGGAACACTCTCCTTAAAGACAGCAAGGAGAGATCTTTATCCAGATGGCTGCGCCACCTCCTCCCCTGGCCAGGTCATACATCTGTGCTGTCTTCCTGTTTGTTACTCACACATTGGTTTTAATCTATTTATATTCCCCTCATATACTTCTCAAAAGAAATGTCCAAGGGTTGGCAGCCATCAACTCTGCTACTAAGAGGAAAGAGATGCTTGAGGCCCTGGGGAAAGACAGGAGCAGGTGCTGACAGGCAGCCAGGAGCTGGGCCTGGTGGTGCAAGCCTATAACCCCAGCCCCTGGGAGGCGGAGGCAGAGGCAGGAAGAACAGGAGTTTAAGGTCATTGTTGGCTACATAGAAAATTTGAGGCCAACCTGGGATGTGTGAGACTGTCTCAAAGCCAAATAAAACAAGGAAATAATAATCCAACAGAGACATGAGCTAGGGCTCAAGCAGGGAAAGGGAAAGGGCGGTGAGAAGAATGAGCCACTAGCAAATCAACAGTTGGCTCAGTTGTCAAGGCAACCCACTGTGATGGAGCATAACAGAGCAGCCCAGAAAGTCTAAGGACAGGCTCAGAGTTACACAGCTAGGAAACACGTCCCTGGACATCACATTACCATTTGTTAATAAGACAGTCTAGATGACAGCTAAGGTAAATGCACTCTCTCTGGGTCAAATGTTTTTCAATGTGTCACTTACTCCCGGGACAGCACTAATGAGGTCACCAGCTAATAAGACAGCAGAGTAGATTTTCAATCTGAGGCTTCAGTCTGAGGCTACCTGCAGCTCTCAGGACCAGCTCACTCCACTTCTGCACCCGCTCCTCCAAGGCTTTGGGTGTACAGTAGATTGGGTTTTTGCAGTGTTGATAATAGACCCAGGGCCTTGCATGTGTGGACCAAACCCTCTACCACTCCCAACCTCCTCCCAGTTTTACCAAGAACCACATCTTCTCTCCAGCCTGAAGCCTCTGTGGGAACAGCCAGTTATGGGTAACAAGCAGAAGCAAGTTCTTACTTCATACGTTTCCACCAGTATATCCCTAGTGATGAGGGGGTGCAGCGGGGTGGGGAATTTCACAGATGTCATGTCCTGGAAGTTGTGCTGAAAGTGTTCTAGATTCTGAGCTTCATAGCGCAGGTCTATCTGCAGGGATGGCGGGGAAAGATGAAAGTTAGTATGGACGAAAGCAGGACTTCAAGACGCCAGGAGGACCAGGTCAGCTTCCTTCTGCACCAGCTTCCCTGGCCCCTACAGATTACCAGGAACCTCAGAGACGACACACCAACCAGCTCAAAGCTACCACAGAAAGCACTAATATCCACTGTGCATATGAACTCCTCTAAGCCAGACATCAGATACTTTGATAACATTTGGGTCCCCTTCACACCAACCAAAGGATGTCCTGCTCCATCTCCCAAGATCTGACCTCATTGCCCTCTTTAGTGGCCCAGTGCCCAGCTAGTCTATCCCTGTTCCCCTCTCCTTCCATTATGATCAATGTGCTAGAGTCACTTCCACATGGGGATGCCCTTGCCCTCCACCCACTGGAGCAACTGCTCCGGCTGAATGCCCAACCCCATTTTTATCTTACTAAACTTCCCAACTTATGTCCTAATCTATTTGACTATATCCGTGCCATGTGAATGGTGACATCCACATTCTCTAAATATATATATTTTGTGTGCATATATGTATGGGTACCACATGTACACATGTATGCCTGTTGCCATGGAAGTCAAAAGAGGCCTTGGAACTGGAGTTACAGAAGGTTGTAAGCCACTGTATGCTTTTGGGTAGTTGTCTGCAAGAGCAGCAAGTGCTCTTAACCACTGAGCCATCTCTTCAGCCCTGAAATCGATGTTCTTTACAATGACATTTAGGTGGGAGAAGCTTTGGCTCCTGCTCCTCTCTAGATCCTCCTCTTTTGGTGACCCCCACCTTGTTCTACCATCTCAAATCCAGCCTCACTCAAGTCTTACAGAGTGCTGGACACTCAAACAGGCTGACCTGATACTCCTCGATCCTGAGAGTCTGTAATAACTACGACATGACCATACAAATGACCAGAGACTGAACGCAGACACACATACCCAGCCTGCCATGTACTGGGGCTGTTGAGGGTCAGAGCTAGCAGGAAAGGCTGGCTTAAGACAAATGGGTAAAATATAGAGATGAGAGTTTCAGCAATGAGACCCTGATGTCTTTCAGACTTCTAATGGGAGCTGAAGTTCAGATGGGAGGTGAAGCCAAGAGTCAAAATAAAAGAGACAGTGGCTAGACTAGAAGCTACTTTCTCTGTAATCTCTTTTATCAAACTTGTTCTACTCCAGAACAGACACCAAGCTCTTTCTCCTGGTCTGAATGCCATACCACCCCTTCACACATATACCTCCCAATCCCCACAAATCACTACATTCAAATGCTAGCTTCCAAGGATATAGTATAACCAATTAGGACTTTGCACAAAGTGATTAGGTCTTGAGTAGAGCTCTGTAGTGTCCTTATATAAGAGGCCTGAGATGCTAACCCCTTCTACCATGTGAAGACATCCATGATCCAGAATCTCTCTTGGCCCTGGGCCTAGTCTCCAGAACTATAGGCAAAAAATTCCCTGTTGTGCTACTTATTCCAACAGCCCAAATATTTTCTTTATTGTATTGTCCAGATATTTTACTGTCCGTTTCTGTTTTTTCAAACAGAACCTGCTGCCTGTAACTCATTTGTATCGGGCTGGACTTGAATTCACAGACATCTGCCTCCTGAATGCTGGAATTACAGGTCTGAACTACACCAGGTACCCAAATACTTTCTAAACATTAAAATAAGTGCCTAGAAGCTGAAAAGGATTGAAGCTAAAATGAAGTTAGAGCCTTCAGAGGCTACAAATGAAGTCTTGGTACATAGCTTCTGAAACTCTACCTCTACCTAAGCCACCCAACAGGGAGCCAGATGCTCATTTGAAGGACTTAGTTTACTAAGTCTGGCTACTTATGCAAATGCCCCCAAAGGTCTCCAACAGGGAGAAGATCCTTGACTACTCAATTATCTCTGAAAACAAAAGTGAGTGTTCTTGTCTTGGAGGTCATCCACTGAAGGGAGCAGAGTTAAAATGACCCATTTAGTTTTACTTTGCCTGCAGACACAAAGGGAGACTGTGTTTCCCAAGGGCTCTGGGAGATGTGATTGATAAACTGGAAGGAAGAGATGTTTCTCACTTCCTGACCTACCCATAAAATCTCTTACATCTTCCATGTCATTGCCATTCCAAACTGACTATGGTGGAGATAGTAAGAGATGGATTAGATGTATCAGACCTGTATTCTATATTGCAAAAAGGAATCTATATGTCCCTGTTATTAATAGCTTCACAGGTACACAATGTTAAGAGATGCTGTGCTCTCTCTACCTTCATTCAGATGCTATGGAGTACAAGGTTGATAACTGGACACTAGATAGACTTAGTGTTTCTAGAACTACCCAAGCCCAGATAGCCAGAGAATGAGGGAAGAGCACAAGGACCGTGAGGCACAAGCCTCAAAACTACAACTAACGGGCTGACCCTCAGAGGGGCAAGACTAAGCTCCAGATACATGACTGTTTCTCACTCCCAACCCTCCCCACAGAGCCTGCTAACTGGAGAAAATATGTAAGGCAGGTCTTTTTTTTTTTTTTAAAGGATATTAAATCTATTATCTTTTCAAATCACAGACTCTCTACATAAAGCACAAGTTAAAGATTCAACTCTAGGCCAGTAAAATGGCTCACTGGGTAAAAAACACTTGGTGCCATAGGCGCCTCAGCCTCAAGGACCCACACTGTGGAAGGGGAGGACTGACTCCTCAAAGGTGTCCTTTGACTTATATATACATGCCATGGCATGACCATGGCTACCCATCACCACATACCCACACAAAAATAAAAATGTACAAGAGAAAATGCTACGGTTGGTTCAACTTTTGTCTCTACTCGTTGGCCTTTGTGGTGACAGGCAGCACAGGCTCTGTTTTCCCAAGTGTCATGGCAGTGCCAATCTTGCAAAGAAAATGGGTCCTAATACTGCTTCAAAGCTGAACTCCTCTCTTCCCTCAGGTTACCTGAATATAAGCAAGAGGTAGCCTAGCTGCATGACGTTGGCGGACTGGACTATTTCTTGTTTCAACCGATAGCACTGCCCACCTTGACTAACAGATCGTGTTCTGCACAACATACTGGGAAATTACCTACTCACTCATCATTTACCTGGTTCATAAGCAACTGCTAATAGCAAGAGCTATGTTAGGTGCTATTTACAGCTGAGAAGGATTCACCTGTTGGACCATTAGCTTCTCAAATTCCTCGACGATCTCAGGCAAGCTAAGCCATTTGACTCCTGGTAAAAGCCCCAGGGCTTTGCTGCCGATCTTCATCAGCAGTAAATCCATGTGTACCTGAGAGAGCAAGCCTGGGTGTAACACCTGCCAGAAAGAACCATGAGACAAGACAGGGGATCAGGAGGAAACATCTTACCTAGCCAGCATAGCCGCCCCTGCCCCCCCACCCCCCACCTTCAAAACAGCCAGAGTGCTTCTCTACAAAACAAAGCGAAGTAACCCAATACCCCTGATGCTACTGGGTGGTGGTGGTCCCTCCTCCCCAGAAGTAGCAAAACCCAAGTCTTTTTTTCCTCCTTCAGACTATTCGCACCACTGCTCCCTGAAGTCAAGAAATGCAATCAGGGCCTATTGTGGAGGAATACATCTTGAATCCCGGCACTCAGGAAGCAGAGGCAGGCAGATCTCTGTGGGTTTGAGGCCAGCCTGGTCTACATAGTAAGCTCCAGGACAGCCAAGGGGCTACATAGTAAAAATCTACCTCAAAAGAGAGAGAGAGAAAGAAATAAAAGAAAAAAAAAAAGAGAAGAAAAGAAAAAAGAAAGAACAAACTTGAGCCGGAAGGCCTAGTGGTTCCTGCAATCCCTGCTACTTGGGAGAGCAATTAACATAGCAAGGCCTTGTATACAAATAAAGGCAGAATGAGGCCTCACAATAAACCTCCGTGGTTGAGAGCCTGCCTGCCTAACATGTATGAACTAAGTTTGACTGCCCCTTAGGTTCAATCCTCGCTATGAGGGAAAAAAAGAAAGAAAAGAAAAGAAATACCTTGAATTTAACAGGGATTGGCTGAACTAACAAGAATAAAGGTGGAGCAGATCTAATCCAAATTCAAAATGCTTCAAAAATCTGACCCGGTTAAGGACTGACATGACCTCTGGTGATGTAAGGTCATTACAGAAGTGCACTGAAAATATTGCATGAAATGATTTGTGTTCTACACGAAGTTGTGGAGTGTGTGTGTAACCTAAATGAATTCCATATTTCATGTCTAGACTTGGGTCCTATCCCAGGCTATCTCATCGAAGATATACAAATACTCTACAAACCAGAAACATATAAAATCCAAACATTTGCATCCCCAAGCATTTTTGGAGAAGGAAAACTCAGTCTTCAAACAGAAAGCAATGTGACTCTCATTGGGGTCTGTTTCTGATCTGGGACAGACAGCTCAGAGGGTACTTGATTAAAGAAGCGCTAGGCCCGAGTTGTGAAAGCACTTACTTTCACTGCCACTGGGATGAGGTGATCTGACTTAGGTGGATGACCAGGAGGCTGAGATACACCCGCTTCTGAGCTACCAAGGTCAGCTTTAGGGAGAAGCAGCTTTTCTATAAATGCTTCGTCAGCAAGGTTTTCTGAAGGCTTCCAGTCTTGCATAAAGGGCTCTCTCTGCATCCCAACTGCTCTGGTTCCTGGGACAGAAAGCTCCCCCAGTCTCCAGATTCTGTCCTTCTCCAGGAAGGAAACACTAGCGAACGCTTTGTACACTTGAGCCACACAACCTGAACCCACAGGTTCCCGGGTCTCGAAAAGGAGGAGGCTGCCCCAATCCTCCCCAAATGCCTGCTGAAGTAAGTATTCCGTCCTTGCCCAAGGGTGGGGGGTCACCTGGACATGCAGCTTGGAGAATTGGGCACAGAAAGCCTCTGAAAAGAGATCGCGCCGGGTGCTGGCCCATTGCCCCAATTTGATATATGTTGG